>NC_090026.1:14667597-14967597 GCF_037176765.1 Anolis sagrei | reverse complement strand
AAAAAAAACCTCAAAAATTACAACAGCAAAACAACAGAGAGTAAACAATCAGGCACATCAAATCACCTCTCAACAAAACATTCCCCCAGGCACTTCCAAGACATTAAATGCTAATCAAGATAGTCAGTTGAAACATTAACACCTAGCTCCAGCAGACAAAAGTCCTTTGTCCCACCCTGGTCATTCTTCCAACAGGCCTCACTACCTCTGAGGATGCTTGCCATAGATGCAGGCGAAACGTCAGGAGAAAATGCCTCAAGAACATGGCCATGTAGCCTGGAAAAATCTACAACAACCCACTGTATTCATTTTGCAGTTTAGATGCATCTCAAGTGACATACTATAATCTTAAAGCGGACAATGAAGACATTGAAATAGTTCATGATGTCCCATACCTTGGCGAAGAATGGAGACTGCTGTCATAAAATCAGAAGAAGGTTATAACTTGCAAGGGCTTCTATAAGAGAACTCGTTGGGATTCTGAAATGTAAACATTTCTTTGGATGCTGCAGCCCGCAGAGAGGTAACCTGGAAAGGACATATATCTACCTATATAATAAAAGAGAATGTATGTATGTATATATGTATGTATGTGGCAGCGTTCTGATTGGCTGCCACTTTCACAGGCCACTGTGACGTGCACGAGCGACGGACCAGGACCAAACTTGGCACACATAACCCCCATGACCCACTTTACATCCTGGTGCGGTTTGGGGGAGGTGGACCACGGATTATGGGATTTGTAGTACTTTAAAATGCTTGGGCAACCACAGACCACTGTGGCTCCCACCAATAACAGATCAAGACCAAACTTGGCACACAGAGCCCTCATTATCCACTCTACGTCCTGGTGAGGTAGCTTTTGCCAGGGTATTTGGGAAAAAGCACTGCCCTTCAACAAGGCCTTATTTCACCAGATATAATGATTATTCTCTTGTTAATTATGCCTTTTTATGATAATGGAAAGTTCTAGCCCCCCACCCCCCCACCCTCTGGCTTGCTTAAGCCCTTCTGATGAATCCATTAAGGCCTTGCAGGCTTTCACTGCCATTTTAGGCCACAAAAGAGGGCAACATTTTCCCAGATCCACAGCATGCCAAAGAAGTCCTTCCTTTACTCAAGATGCACCAGAGATAATGATTATTCACTTTTTAATGATGCCTTTTTAATGATAATGGAAAGTTCTAGCCCTCACCCCACCCCATGGCCTGCTTTGGCCCTTCTGATGAATCCATTAAGGCCTTGCAGGCTGGAACTGCCATCTTAGGCCACAAAAGAGGGCAACATTTTCCCAGATCCACTTTGTGTCAAAGAAGGCAGCTTTGACCAGGGTCTTTGGAAAAAAGCACTAGCTTTCAACAAGGTAAGTCCTTACTTTACCCAAAATACACCAGAAATAATAATAATAATAATAATAATAATAATTATTGTTGTAGATTTGTAAAGGGCCCTTCTGATGAATCTGTTAAGGCCTTGCAGGCTGGCACTGCTATCTTAGGCCACAAAAGAGGGCACCATTTTCCCAGATCCACATTGTGCCAAAGAAGGCCTTACTTTACTCAAAATACACCAGAGATAATGATTATTCACTTTTAAATGATGCCTTTTTATGATAATGGAAAGTTCTAGTACTGTCCCAACAGAAGGTAAGGTCCTACTTTATTCAAAAGACAAAAAGAAAAATAATTATCATATTTTAAATGTTTCCTTTTACATAAGATGGGGTTTGACAGACTATTCCTCCCCCTTTGACTCCTTTCCATTTCTTTTTCATAAAAATAACAAAATTAAGGTATGTCTGTGAAAAAAAGGGAAAGAAAAATATGAATGAATTCAAACACATAGGGAAATGTCCAACAGACGGTGTCTATATGTCAGATATCTCCTTTGTATAACTGTGTGTGAGAGTGTGTGTATACAGGCACAATATGGTGGTGGAGGCTCCTTCTTTGGAGGCTTTTAAACAGAGGCTGGATGGCCATCTGTCAGGGGTGCTTTGAATGCAATATTCTTGCTTCTTGGCAGGGGGTTGGACTGGATGGCCCATGAGGTCCCTTCCAACTCTATGATTCTATAATATGTGTATTTATGAAAAGTTCTAACTGCCCCCCCCCCAGCCCCCATTGACCCTTCCACTTAATCCTTTCAAACCTTGCAAGCTGTCTTCAGCTGGTTAGGCTACACAACTGCTCCCCCTCCCCCTGCTTCAACATAGTTCAAAAAAGGGTGGTTTTATCCAGGATCATTTGGAAACAGCACTGTCCCTACCCAAGGTAAGGTTGTACTTTATTCAAAAGACAACAGACAATAATTACGGTATTAGGGACATTTTCCATAGTATGCATTGTAATAAGTTGTTCCCTGAATCCCTACAAAAAAAAAAGCTCACTCCTTTCTCTTTTACATTGGTGAATAATTGTGTTTCTTTTATCAGGCGTGAAAGCTTCAAAATGTCTCAAGAAAGCAAAACTACCACAGGAAAAGTCCCACCAAAAGCAATAAAGGGAAAATTCCTGCAAGCATGTGAGTCAACTTATTGGCGACTTGATAATAACCAGGAAACAGCAAATGCATCAAGGATTGCAGAGACGTGCAAACACCATCAAAACAGACTTTGAGTAATGCAAGAAACAGCCTCTATGTCAAGAGTAGCAGAAACTCCAGATCAGCGTCTGGCCAGGCTTCAACAAAAGTGAGAAAAAGCCAGGGCATCCAGAGCAGAAGAGACTCCAGAACAGCATCAGGCCAGACTTGGAGCAATGCAAGTCTGCGGCAAGAGCAGCAGAGACTCCAGAACAGCATCAGGCCAGACTTGGAGCAATGCAAGAAAGAGCGTCTATGACAAGAGCAGCAGAAACTCCACAACAGCGTCAGGCCAGTCTTGGAGCAATGTAAAAAAGAGCCACTACGTCAAGAGCATCAGAAACCATGGATAAGCACAATGCCCGACTTTAATAATCAGGGAAAAAGTCACTACAATAAGGAAAGAAAAGCATTCAGATTTGTTGCTTGAAGTATTTCACTATGTTCCTCATAAGGACTACGATCAATATCCGAATATTATTATTGGACACATGGACCAAATATGTAGTTACTGTCATGCCAGGAAATTTAAAATGGAGCTACCTGGGTTGTACTGCAAAAGTGGAAAAGTTGCACTGCCACCTTTACAATAACCACCAGATGACCTTTTTTCTTGTATGTCTGGAAGTACTTCAGAAGCTAAACATTTCTTACACAACATAAAAAGACACCATTCATGTTTCCAAATGACATCGTTTGGTACCACATCTGCAGTTGAAGAAAGGAGTTTCCCGACAACTTTCAGAGTGCAAGGTCAAGTCTACCACAAGGCAGGATCTATGATGCCTTTACCCAATCAAAACCCCAAGGTTTTGCAAATTTTCTTTATGGGGGATGGCCAAGTACAGTAGAAGCAGATCAACGATGCCATTATATTCCTGCTGTGAGACGTGATATTGTGTTGAACTTATAGCGGATGTTTCATCACCTCTCTGCTTGACTCATTCCTACAGCTGTAAATTGGAAAAAAATTCCAATACATAACATTAGAAAATGCATTACTTAGTAAGTAGGCTGCTCTTGGAAGTTGCACCACATCAGCTGTACAAACTTATAAATGACCCTATCTATACACTGTGTAGCCCGCTTTACATCCTAGTATGGTTTGGGGGAGGTTGGAAAGCAGATGATGGGATTTGCAGTACCTTCACCCGTTTCCAGACACCATTGCGACCCCACCAATGATTAATCTGGACCAAACTGGCATTGCCTCAACTTCCTCCCAGGTAGCCTGCATTTTAAAACTCTACCTTGCCCAGCCAGGAGCAACTGAAGGAAGGCATCATCCCTACTCCCATCCAGGCAGCTGGCACATTAAGACTTCACCTTAGCCAGACGGGGGGCAGCTGAAGCAAGGCATCGCCTCAACTTTCTCCCAGGTAGCCTGCATTTTAAAACTCTACCTTGCCCAGCCAGGGGCAACTGAAGGAAGGCATCACCCCTATGGCGCGGGCCTCCTGGTGTTCCTTCTGTTTCTAGCCCACCAGTCATCAGCTACGGTCTCCTGGCTGCCGATCTACCAGCTCGCCATTTACCATCTGATCTTCAACTCGTGGCTCCCCTGGCCCTATTTCGTGCCTATACAAAGCCTCTTTTGGCTTGGGCCATAGTGTTCCTTTAAGACCTTCAGGTGGGCCATTTACTCAAGGGCTTTCGGTTGAGTTTATTTAGTCCTTTTGCTTTGGGAGCGAAAATTATTTTTACATCAGAGGATTTATTGTGGTCTTAAATAACTGTAACATTACAATAATATTCTACTACCACTTAGGGCTGAGGAATGTTAATAATATGTTAATAATAATAGTACAGGGTTAGTCAAAATGCATAGGCCAACAAGCCATTCAATTGAATGGCTTATTGGCCTATGCATTTTGACTAACCCTGTATAATATGTTATACTGTGTGATCCACTGTGGGAGAAGATCTTGCACTTTATCCCTGCCCTTTATGACTGTCGTCCTTAATTTAAAATCTATTAACCGGGCCTTTGGGACTTGCTGCCAGTTTCACTAGGACTTTTGCACTTTATCCAATGAACTCCACCAACAATTAATATAATTAAGACATTAATTCCTCAATGTGATATGGTTGGAGCTGGTTTCCCACTAGCATTTTAGTCCATGTTTACCAATGCTGCTCTTGATCTTCTGGCACTTTAAACCTACAATTGCACTTTCCATCTTGCACCTTATATTTGCACTCTATGACTGCCGTTTGATCAGTGGAGGATTCTATGAGGTTGAGGAAATGAATAATGAAAATGATGGAATTTTAACAACTATAGATTTAGATACATTACATCAAAGTGCAATACTAGACTATCAGGATGAAGGGAAGGGAGGGGGCCTGTTGGGCAGGGGGAGTTCCATGGGATGGGGGGGCCCCATTGAGGTGATGATGGGGAAGGGGAGATACGGGAAAGGGAGATCCAATCAATCAATTCCAATATACCAACCACAGCATTGTTTTCTGAGCTAGCACAAAAAGTTAAAAAAGCATATTCTACATGCTGAAATGAGACTCTTTAAAAGACTATATTGCAACCCTAATAATAATGAGTGTACAAGCAGTTTGCAGCAGAACAAAAGTGAAACTGTTATCCTGTTACAGGGAATGCATTGCCCCTAAACAAAGGACACCTGGATTGTTAGGTGCTTTTACACCTTAAACCAACAGATCTGTTTTTTGCTTGAGGGAGGGATGGGACCTTTATACCCAGGTGAGTTTCAGTTATCCTGGAAACAGGTGGGGATGTTAATTGGTATAATAATGAAGGATCCCAAGTCTGTAGCAACCAACATCCTTTTCCAACATTTGCACTCTTTCACACTATGAAGGCAATTGGATGGTATCTGAGATGGTAGAAATACTTCTTGTGGGTCATTTACATAGGTAAGTGTATCTGGTTAGGAACCGGATTAGGACCAAGGGGAAGATGTTGACAAGCTGGAATGTGTCCAGAAGAGGGTGACTAAAATGATCAAGGGTGTGGAGAACAAGCCCTAGGAGGAACGGCTTAAAGAGCTGGGCATGTTTAGCCTGCAGAAGAGATGGCTGAGAGGAGACATGATAGCCATGTATATATATGTGAGGGGAAGTCATAGGGAGGGGGGAGTAAGCTTGTTTTCTGCTGCCCTGGAGACTAGGACACGGAGCAATGGCTTCAAACGACAGGAAAGGAGATTCCACCTGAGCATTAGGAAGAACTTCCTAACTGTGAGAGTTGTTCAGCAGTGGAACTCCCTGTCTCGGAGTGTGGTGGAGGCTCTTTCTTTGGAGGCTTTTAAACAGAGGCTGGATAGCATCTGTCAGGGGTGCTTTGAATGTGATTTTCCTGCTCTTTGGCTGGCGGTTGGACTTGATGGGAAAAGGAAAGGGCCTGTTAGGAATGGTGGGAGTTGAAGTCCAAAACACCCGGAGGGCCAAAGTTGACCCATACTTGCCCTAGTCAATCTCCACAAATGTCTTTTCTTTTATTTTGGCAAGAAATAAATAATATTTCTTTGGGTTCATCAAAGAAGTAGAATTAATGCAGTTTGACATTACTGTAATTGCCATGGCTCAATGCTATGGATTTGTTCGGTGAGGTAACAGCACTCTTTGGCAGAGAAAGGCAAAAGACATTGTAAAATGACAATTTCCATGCTCTGTTAGCATTGAGCGTAGGCAATTACAAATGGCACCAAACAGTATTCATCTGTTGTGTAGATGCAGTCTCCCAGTCTCTCATCCACCAAGTGTGTGAGAAAATGGATTAATTTCAAATGAATTTTCCAGTTATTTATGAGGGAGCCATGACACAGAAGGAATTAAAGAGAGTGAGGCTGAAAAGAGGGAAGAATGGCGGAGAAACAGATTGGCGGAGAAACAGATTGGCCCTTGTTCTTTCTGAACTCTACCATTTCTAGGGTTGATCTTGTGCCGTGTTTCTCAACCTTCCTAATGCTGTGTCCCTTAATACAGTTCCTCATGTTGTCGTGACCCCCAACCATAACATTATTTTCGTGGCTACTTCATAACTGTAATTTTGCTACTGTTATGAATCGTAATGTAAATATCGGATAAGCAAGATGTATTTTCATTCATTGGACCAAATTTGCCACAAAGACCCGATATGCCCAAATTTGAATATTGATTTTGTCATTTGGGAGTTGTAGTCGCTGGGATTTATAGTTCACCTACAATCAAAGAGCATTCTGAACTCCACCAATGATGGAATTGAACCAAACTTCGAACGCAGAACTCCTATGACCAACAGAAAATACTGGAAGGATTTGGTGGCCATTGACCTTGAATTTTGGAGTTGTAGTTCACCTACATCTAGACTCAAATAATGGACCTAATGCTGCGACCCTGTAATACATTTCCTCGTGTTGTGGTGACCCCAACCATAAAATTATTTTGTTGCTACTGTTATGAATCGTCATGTAAATATCTGATATGCAGGATGTATTTTCATTCACTGGGCCAAATTTGGCACAAATACCTGATATGCCCAAATTTGAATACTGGTGAGGGGTTGGGGATTGATTTTGTAATTACTGGGATTTATAGTTCACCCACAATCAAAGAGCATTCTGAACTCCACCAACGATGGAATTGAACCAGACTTGGAAGTCAAAACTCCCATGACCAACAGAAAATACTGGAAGGGTTTGGTGGGCATTGAACTTGAATTTTGGAGTTGTAGTTCACCTACATCCAGACTCAAATAATGATGGATCTGGGCCAAACTTGGCACGGATACTCAATATGCCCAAATGTGAACACTGGTGGAGTTTGGGGGGAAATAGACCTTGACATGTGCGAGTTGTAGTTGCCGGGATTTATAGTTCACCTACAATCAAAGAGCATTCTGAACCCCACAAACAATAGAATTGGGCCAAATGTCCCACACAGAACCCCCATGACCAACAGAAAATACTATGGTGGTCTTTGGCGACTCCTCTGACACCACCCCCCTCGCGACTCCCTCAGAGATCCCGATCCCCAGGTTGAGAAACGCTGATCTAGTTAGTGGTTTTATGTCAGAGGCTGGATGGCCATCTGTCAGGGGTGATTTGAATGCAATATTCCTGCTTCTTGGCAGGGGGTTGGACTGGATGGCCCATGAGGTCTCTTCCACCTCTTTGATTCTATGATTCTATGACGCTGAATAGACTATTATGACACTGAATTTTAGACTATTATGACGCTGAATAGCGGATTTTGAATCCCCACTGTTTCACTTTGTTTAAGTCACGCTCTCTCAGCCTCAGAAGAAAGCAAACACAAATCCCTTCTGAGGAAATCTTCTCAAGGAAACCTAAGGGTTGCCATTAGTTGGAAACAAAGCACATCACAAGGACCTGTTGAGAAGTTCCTACTTATTCATTTATTTATTTAATGTATTCTACTGATATGGGCTGCTATGTTTTAAAAAAATCAAGACAAAACATTAATTTACAAGATTTAATTTGATTTATTTGGAATGGGCAGATTTGAGTGGTTCCCTCAGGAGGTTGGGGCATGAAGGGAACAGATAGGATTTGAGGGGAGGCCATGTTTTGTGAGGGAAATTGTATTTTAGGACTGACACCTGTGCCATAATATCGCAGATAGGTGATAATCTGAGACAAATATTAATATTTAATCACCAGGAGGTGAGGTTACTAGAACGTGGTAAGATATGGAATGCAATAGCTAACATCACACGTTGTGGTGAATAAGATGGTTGCTTCATCCAGTTCTGTTGCTGAGAAGAAGCCTGATCATCTCAGACCTTACGCACCATCAAAGGCAGGCATGGGCAAACTTTGGTGCTCCAGGTGTTTTGGACTTCAACTCCCACAATTCCTAACAGCCCATCAGGGTTGAAGTCCAAAACAGCTGGAGGACTAAAGTTTGCCCATGCCTAGTATACAAGGAGATGATTCAATATGGAACCATCACAAATCCTGCCCACAGGTTAAACAACACTCATTTCTCGTACTCTTTGCTTACTAGCCCTCCCCTACTTCTCTTTGTTCCTTCACTTTTTCTTGTATTTTTCTTACATGAAAACCATCTTCACCCATGTGTAAAATGGCTTCCATGTAGGGAAGGAAAAGGGAGTGCACAGCCCACTGGACTGCAATGGTGATTAAACCCCTCATGCAGTGACGCCATCTTAACTATTTCCTCTGTGAGGCTATTAAACTGAAAAGAAATTAAAATAAATCATTCCGTTGGTACCTATAGACCAGAGCTTTCCAAATGTTGTGTAGTGTGTCCACAGTAGTGTGTAGGTGCATCACACGCATGTAACAAGACACCTCTGAATCTATTGAAATAAGCACACAAACACACATGTGACATATATCTATCTATCTATCTATCTATCTATCTATCTATCTATATATATATGTGTGTGTGTGTGTAAAAATGCTCTGTGCGTAATTAGTACTGTAAAAACAAAAGAACCAATGAACGAAATCACACCAAATTTGGCAACAAAACGTCTCACAACACAAGGAGTGACCATCACTAAAAAAATAATAATATGATTTTGTCATTTGGGAGTTGTAGTTGCTGGGATTTATAGTTCACTTACAATCAAAGAGCATTTTGAACTCCATCAACAATGGAATTGAACCACACTTATTTATTTATTTATTTTATTTCCAAGTTTTCTGTACCGAACTTCTCAACCTCACTGAGGGACTCAGCCCGGTTTCCAACCATAAAAACACATACACTCATTAAAATATCATATATCACAATTACAATAACAGGTTTAAAATAACACTATATATAAAACTACGGTGGTCAGTCGTCATATTAAAATCAGATCTACATCATCTTCCATCCAGAATCCTAGGGTGTTGTCTCATTCATCGAAAGCCTGACTTGGCACACAGAACTCCCATGACCAACAGAAAATACTGGAAGGTTTTGGTGGGCAATGACCTTGAGTTTGGGAGTTGTAGTTCACATACATCCAGAGAGCACTGTGGACTCAAACAATGATGGATCAGGACCAAACTTGGCACACAATACGCCCAAATATGAACACAGATGGAGTTTGGGGGAAATAGACCTTGACATTTGGGGGTTGTAGTCACTGGGATTCACAGTTCACCTACAATCAAAGAGCATTCTGAACCCCTCAAACGACAGAATTGGGACAAACTTCCCACACAGAACTCCCATGATCAACAGAAAATATTTAAGGCCATCCAGTCCAGCTCCCTTCATCAGGGCAAGAAAACGTAATCAAAGTCCTCCTGACAAGGTTCAATGACCCCCTTCCATAAAGAAGTTGTAAGATAGCAGCTTATTTGTACAACAGGCACGTCGTGACTCCCGGTCTTCATTACTGAATACCAAGTCAAATATTTACTTCCTTCCTGACTTCATTTCAACTGCCTGCGTTATAATGTGATGGCAATCACATGCCCTCTGCTGAAGCTAGTAACCACTTTAAACCCAGCATCCCCAATGCCTGCAAATACGGTGCCTGCAAATACACATAACACAAGCAAAAAATAACCACCCAGTCCATGCTTTTGATAACCAAAACTGTTTTTGGCTCATTCCACAGTATGGATACTACTGCTTTGCAGTCGGAGCAATTATTGTGTTCCCCGGATCGTCGCTCATCAATGGATGCAGAAGCTAAGAAGCTGCCTGGTATTCCCCCAAAAGATTCAGCCAGGAAATATACAAAAGCTCCACTGAAAAAGAACTGCAAAGCTTGGCATCTGAAGGGTAACCGCCGTTCCATGAGATTTTCAGCCAAGTCAATTACTGATCTTAGCCGAGACCCACGTACCCTTGAAGTTGATCGGTACTATTATCAAATCAACTGGCCAGAAGCGGTGCAACAAAAGTGGGCAACAGAGAAAGCAAACATGGAGAAGAGTCTGAATGCGTTAATTAGTGAAGATTCAGCTGATGTTATAAGCAAAACACTTGATATAGACCCTGGGGACACAGCTATGAAAGGGGACTCTTGGGATGCCACTGAAATGGTATCAAAATAAAGATGCTTCCATGATAAAAGAATATATAATAACACCGGTTCTTGGGGTGAAACCATAGTCTGACTTGCTGGATTGACACATTCTGGTTTCATGTCCACCAACGCTTCCAGAAAATGCATGAGGCCAATTAACACCAGCAAGCGATTATAAGGTACCAAATATTTTTAATGGGGAAAAACATGCACGGTAGCAAATGCTGCAGCAAATTTGACTTTGCCTGAGCCAACTGTGAAGGGCAAAGCACTAGTCCCTCCTTTCCTCCACTGCTGAGTTCACTGAGTACAAACTACATTTGCACTTTGAACTCGGTTTGCAATAATTGAAATAAATTAAGGACAAAGGGAGAAATAAGAGGAGACAGGAGAAATTGGAACATTTACAAAGTGAGTAAAAACTTACAAACAGAGGATTAATTAGAATCATACCTACTACAGTTGAATAGGTAGAGGGGTTTGTGCCTTCCTAGAATATAGGCCACTGTTTGAAAATTCATGCTCAGAGCTGAAGGTGTGCTGCCCTCTATAGTTTCACAGTTATCATGGACCTTGCAATAATAACCGATCTAAAGCAACTCTAAGCTGAACTGATCACAGGGGCTTCTTGGCTTTGCTGTGTTGTTGAAATAGTATAACTTGCCCAAGGTCACGCCAAGAATTGCACATCTTTTATCGGGCATGCTGGAATATCGCAAGCATCTTTGATCTTGATTCTGGATGGCCATCTGTCAGGGGTGATTTGAATGCAATATTTCTGCTTCTTGGCAGGGGGCTGGACTGGATGGCCCATGAGGTCCCCTCCAACTCTTTGATTCTATGATTCTCTCTTCCCCCACTGCTTGAATGATGGCAGTGGAGATGAATATAATGGTACCTTTAGGATTGATTTATACCAGCATAATTTTTATGCATTTAAGACCACTTCTTAAGATGCATACATATTTTTTGAGCATTTCTGTTGCAACAGGAAGCCTGAAAATACGTATTTGGGATAGTCAGGGGGAAAGGATTGAGGATTTTATATTGCTCCTGCCTCCCTTCCTTGTATAATCCTGTAATAACAACTGGGAATACCTCAAAAGGTGTGGGCTGGCAACAGAGGGAGAACAGGTAAAAAAAAAAGTAGCAATGTAAGCAGTCTTTCTACTTGGTATCTCATCACACTAGAGCATGGATCCACTTTAAATCTGGTTTCTGTCTCCTGCAGAATTCTGGGGTATGTAATTTAATGAGGCCCAGGACCTGCCTGGCTGAGCAGTTTAAAGATCCATCCCTAAACTACAAGTCCCAGAATTCTGCAGGAGGCAGAAACCAGATTTAAAGTGGATCCATGCTCTAGTGTGATGAGGTCCTTGATCAATTGAAATTTGTACACTTTTAAATCTCAAACATTTGGCAAAAATGCTATATTTACATTGAAAAAAAATCCTCATCTACAAGTACAAAGACATGTCTTGCTTTCTTCTGTGTACCCTTCTCCCTATAAGAATGAGAATTCTCAGGAAACTAGTGACTGGGTCATTTTTGAAGAGCCTAAACTGCAAAATCCAGGAGGTGAGTGCAATCAGGAAGAAAAAGCAGAATTCCTATATGCACAAGGGAACCGTTATATAAACAAAGGGGGCTACATGAGATTTTTTAAAAGGCTTTTTTATTTGAAATCATAAGGGTCTACAGACCTGCTAGAAAAAAAATAGACTACTGAGGACAGAGCTGATCTGCACTCTTGTTTTATAGGGAATGTTTTTGGGGATTCCCAGCACTGGCACTTTGGACCTCAGAGTTCCATTGAGAAAGTCAGGGTTGTGCCTGCCATCTTCTTTTTGTAGTCTTCATTGAATCTCTCATTCTGAGCAACCGTGAAATGGTTCTTCCAATCACCAACTGTCCCTGTAAGACAAACCCATACAATCCACTAAAATATAATTGCAACACTATTCTAGAAAATCCACAGTAAGGGAGATAAATATTTTAATGTTTTCCTCTATTCACACTACCTTGAATATGAGTTAACATTAGCAATTCCACAGAGAAAGGGCTCCATTGAAAATGGAACGTATTTGTTTTCTGCTTTTCTTGAGACTAGACTAGAAGCAATAGATTCAAACTGTATCAAAAAATAGTCCACCTAATGGTAACTGCTATTTGACAGTGCAACATGCTGCCTGTAACAAGTCTCTTTTTGAGTTTTAAAAATAGAAACTAGATAGGCATCTGACAGGAAACTTTTTATTGTTTCTGTAAGACATGAAGTTGGCATCTGTGGCCTTTTCTCTCTCTATGATTCTATACTATGTCTTCATCACTTAATTAGAAGATGTAGAATTTTGTATTATGGTGTACATTACATAGCATTTATATTTAGTTATGTAGCAGAGGCACTGAAACACAGTGAATTACAAAGATGTGTAATTGGATACAAGAAAGAATGTTCTGAGTAGTATCAATACTTCCTAGTCAGTGTACCAATAGAAATGTAGACCTAAGTGCATTGGTCTCCATGTGCATAGATCCCTTCGTTGCCTCTCCTATAGAGAAAATAAACAGCATTCCTTTACTGAATATTACAGACCTCAATTCTAATTCCCACTGACATAAATCAATAAAAACATAAGTACCCAGGAGGATTGCATCCAACTTTAGATACTGAAAAACAATCTCCTTCAGGTGAAATAAAAGGCAGAGGAGGAAGAGTCATACCTTTCCTCATGAATGGAGAAATGGACTGGTCCATGACTGTAATGGGCACTTCAGCCCGGTTGGCCATGGGATTGTCCTTCATAACTTCAAATGAGGTATGGTGGACAATTTTATCCAGCGTTGCTACATCTAGTTGCTTCCCGACAAATTGCATCACTTTCTGGATTTCACATTTTGGGTTCTGTGGACAGAGAGATAATCTTAGTAGTAGTAATAATAGATGGCAGAAACAAGAGAAAATCCAGACAGAAGAGCCCTACGGTCTTCTAGAAAAATGATGCCGACAGATGGCTAAGAATTCAGTATTTTAAATGATTTTCTGAAAACCCTGCGAGGAACTCTCATTAAAGCATTTGCTCTTCTTCAGTGCAGCCTGAATGAAGATCCAAAGAACCAACCTCTGTAGGCTTTCCTTTCTGTTAAGAATGTATACAAGAGAATGCCTATTTGAAAAATTCACTTTTGTAAGATTGGTATCATCCAGTTTCTAAATGCAGACTACCTGCATTGAACTGTATTATATGACAGTGTAGACTCATATAATCTATATGAGTTCAAAGCAGTTAATTTGCATTCAAAATGGATTAAACGGCAGTGTCGATGGGGCCCAAGTCTTCATCCAGCCTGTTGTCTTGCTGAAAAGGAGAGGCTGATGAGGACAGAATAGCTCTTCTTCTTAAGACTACCCATTGCTCTTGTTAAGACTGAAGGAGGGCCCATCTACACAGGACTGAAAACCCAGAAGCAAGTTGGATAAAAGGGGAGGGGCGGCTACAAAATGCACAACCAGTGTGCAATTGGTCATGAAAGGGCATGGAAAACATATGATAAAAAGTTTTGAAAAACTCCAATATTGGGTGAAAAAGCTGTTACAGAGTACTGTATATCCCAGCGCTCCTCCCCAAAATGAGAGTCCCTAGCCCTACACTGGTGCAGATTGCTCCAGTACTTATCTTCATTTTAAAATCCCAAAACAGCTGACGAAGGGATATAAACAGATGGAGCCAAAAACACACAGGTGGCTAAATGGAAGCACGAGAGGAAAGCAATTCCCACGAGAACTCTCTCCAGCCATGCCTTTGTTCTTATTTCCTGTGTGTTACTGAAATGGAGCTTAAGATGACACAGTGTCACAGGGAAGTGACCCCAAAGGGAAATGGGATTCAAGAGAGCAAACCTGGAGGAACCAAGAGTGATAGTGGGAAGAGATGATGACAGAAAATCCACTTGTGCGCACTTTGTTATATCTGCATCCACACTGCAATATTGGCAAAATGCTTATAAATTGCAATATATCTCGGAGCATAATTAGGGAAAAAAGTTAAAGGAAAATTTCAGGTGGATGTTCCGCCTTAGCTTTTATGATTCGGATCAATCCGCATTAACCAAACCTTTCTGGATGCCATGAAACCATTTTCCAGGACTAATAGCTTAGTGTGTGAACTCTCCAGGATTTTTTTTTTTGTTATTTAGGATTAAATGGCTGTCTGGAAGGGCCCAGAAATTCTCCTAATTTCAAACCTTCCCTTTTCCAACCTATGAAAAATAATTTAGAGACAAGATTTAGGCTGTTCTTGTTAGGATCCTATTATGTGAGAAAGGCAGCATACAAATGCAACACATAGGATAAATAGTTCTTCCTAGGTTTGCTTACCTTTTTGATATTTTCATAGAAGAGGTAGAGCACACGGTGGGTGTCCTTTGCCTTCCACCAGCCTTTCACATGATCATACCATGGGCCCCAGCCCACTAGAAGACATAGGGGAGTACATTGAGATGATAAAGTCTATAGTGAAAAGTCCCACAAGAAGGAAGTCCACACTTAAAGCGGGGGAAAGCCTCCACAAAATGTTACATTATTCTGCACACATGTTGAAAAACAGTCCTTAGGTCCCCTTCAATAGTCATATTGACTAGAGAATTCTAGGAATTTAGTACACAAAAAAACACTTCTAAATTATGTGAAAATGACACTGAGAGTAGAGCTAGATTCAATTTCAGAAAAGTTCTGGAATAAATATATCTGGTGGACAAAGGACAAGAATAAAAATAGCCTCGGACTTTAGCATACAGCTTTTATTGCTTTCAAACTTTTAGAATGGGGGAAAAATCCGGGAGACAATAAACCAATGTCAGAGAGAAAAGGACATGGCCATACAGTGTACCCATATAGCATGGTTGAGTTTAAGGAATTGAAATGTCTCAAATGTGCTCTAAGATATGCATTTAGGTCCTCCAGGGCCATTTTAGGTCTACGAGAGGCCTTTTCTTACCAAAAGGAAGTAAGCAGGGATCTCTTTGGATTCACTTCGTGTTGTAATGCTGCAAACAATTAGTTAAAAATCCCTCGATGATTCCTTTTTTAGATTTCTTTCAAAAATATTTTAGAATTATTCTTGGGCCACCTAAATGACCCTGTGACTACACCACACGGCTTGCCTTTGTTCAATATAAATAAACAGGCCAAATGAAATACTTGGACATTATATCATTTTTGCATGTTTTCTCAACAGATAATTCTCCAAAGGAAAATAAGAATATATATATATATATTTTCCCTCACCTTTTCCTGCCATAAATGCCTCAAAATATTCATCCCATGTTCCTGGGTCAGGAATCAACTTGCTCATCCTTTGGAAGTGGAAATAGGACACCATGCAGTCCTTGGCATTTCTTGCCACATAAAGAAACTGTGTAGAGAAAGAGAGAAAACGTTTCTTTATTTATCTGAAAGATAATTCTAATTCTCCACTGGGAAACTCAGAGCAACCTATACCAGGTGTCCTGGAAGTGAAAGAGGGTGACTGCATTAACTTTAGGAGCAGAATATCACTGTGAGACGACAGACAACACAGACCACATGAAGATTAAAGGAAGCTGAAAGTCCATTAGAAAACCTGATAAGACGCAATATGTTTCACAACAAATCGTATACTACTGACATGTTTATTCACATGTGCTAAATTGCAAAGATCAGAAACTAAAAGTGAAACCAAAAGGTAAGTAATCTCTAATCATCTATCTGTACAAGCCGTCTTTCTCCCAAAGTGGAACCTGACAGTTCATAGCAGGGGTATGTCGTAAATAAATAATAGTGTCTAGGTCAGGGACCCACAAATTTTTTAAACAGAGGGCCAGGTCACAGTCCCTCAAACTGTTGGAGGGCCATATTATAATTTGAAAAAAGCATGAATAAATTCCTATGCACACTGCATATATCTTATTTGTAGTGCAAAAAAACCACTTAAATACAATACAATAATTAAAATGAAGAACTATTTTAACAAATATAAATTTATTAGTATTTCAGTGGGAGGTGTGGGCCTGCTTTTGGCTGATGAGTTAGAATTGTTGTTGTGTGCTTTAAATTTATTTCCGACTTAAGTTGATCCTGAGCGAGGGCCGGATAAATGACTTTGGAGGGGCGTATCCGGCCCCCGGGCCTTAGTTTGAGGACCCCTGGTTTATAGTGCTAGAGCTTTAGCATTTAGGTAGCATATTTCTGTAGGACCTTCACACTTGGAGGGGAACGGAGTGAGGAGGCTCATCTCTAACCTTCACCAAAATGCCAGTAGATGAGCTAACAGGCTAGTAGATGAGCTAACAGGCAAGTCAAAATGGAAAGCATTTGCTCCACCTAGTGATCTAAATCTAATTTGCAAGCCATCTACTGAAGGTTGCCCAATAATGGCCAAAATAGTTGGGACAGGGATTTCATCAAAGCAATTAACATAAAGAACTTTGCATATATCTAACTAAGTAGCAGAGTCACTAAGAAACTCTGTTACTAAATTATGAATTGGGATAATGGAAGGAATGCCCAACGTAAATTGGTTGCCCCATCGAGACCAATATGATGTACCCTAGGCACCAATGCATATAGGGCAATTTCTTGACTCAGTTATGTGGCAATGTTACAATAGCACTCTGCTGGATATGAATTCCACTTATAAAGATGCAACATTTCAACAGATATCCATCCATTAGTGTTTAGTGGCATTAACAACAGGCAGTCCCGAGTTACAAACATCTAACTTATGTACAACAGAGTTAAGAACGGGAGTGAGACAACAGGAGGTGAGAGAAATCTACACCTCAAAGGGAAAGTCACTGCAAATTGCCCACATCGAAATAAATAAGGACAAATGGAATGCATTTAGAGGTATCAGAACTTCTTTGAGCCAGCTATTACACATACTCCCACATAACATCGATATCACTTATGGTAGAGTGGCTTCCCAGAATGTCGGCTCACGACAGGATTCTCATATCATTTGAGCAGATGACAATTCCCAGCATGCTGATGAAGATGAAGTTCTTTTTGTCCAGTTTCCAAATAACACCAACAAGGGTGTTCCGAGATTTAAGCATCACCCCTTTGATAATTTCTTCGCACTGCAGTAATCGCTTGATAAATCCCAAACAAACTCTTTGCAAGAACATGCTGCAGCCCAGCCCAACCAAAACCCCTAGTATCCTAACAGAGAAGCACCCTCTGGACCTAAGTAGGCCAACCTGCAATGAACAACAAGACATTGCTTGTAGATTGGACCACCTCAAGAACATGAGGCTTACAATTAGGGACCAGGCTGAACCATTAATGGAATTAGTTCTCTCTGCTGAGCCTCCACATGCTATGTGGGATTTAGCCGGGGGCTCTGTTGACACACTACTTGCGATGAATGAGGACGACATCACAACCATAAATCCAATACACCCCCTGAAGCCTAGGAGGGAAAATCAGATACCTCCAATGAACAAATTGCCACCCAACCAAAAAGCCTCTGCTCAGACTGAACGTCTGGATATCGGTAATGATTCAGTCCTATCGATACCAGCGTGACAATTACACCTGCCATCTTGGAATATAATGGGATGGACAAATAAGTTTCATGATGCAGATTTTGCAATTTATCTGCAACAATTCAAAATTATTTGTTTGCAAGAGACATGCCCACTGAAATTAATCTCCCTTCCCTCATTGGTTTCAGAGCATATTTAGTTCCAGCTGTTAAAAACAAGCTCTAAAGGCCATGGTAGCTGGGGCCTTACCATATTCATTTGTCGATCTGCATGTGGACATTCAACCTTTGGATAGTTCCTTCCCACAATATACAGGCCCTTCTCATTAAGAACATGCATTTTGGTTATGTAATCTGTATAAATGTCTATTTTTCACCTAGATTATCAAAAAATGGAGGTCCTAATAATATCTGGATTAGACTATCTGAAACCCTCACCTGTTTGGAATGCCAATACTCCTCCACAAAGCTCCTCTTGTGTGGAGATTTTAATGCTAGAATTGGACGGGTGTTAAACAAGTGAAAGGCACTAACTTCGGACATGATGGTCAGGTTACATCTGCTGACAGGGTCTCTCGAGACACAATCAGAAACAAGGCCGGTCTGAGTTTCATAGAGGTGCTCCCTTTGCATCAATTATATTGCCTCAAGGTAACCCAGAATTACATAACATAAAGTGCCTATACTTATGTTACCAATAGGGGAGCTAGTACTATCGATTATATGGCAGTTTCTGCCAACCTGCTACCTGATATCCAAAGATTTGCAATTAATAATAGGGACGAGAGTGATCATTTTCCTCTGTCACTCCTATTTAATTTTGAAACATCACCTCCAACACAATCCTCTCAAAATTCACAAAATCTAAATGGAATCCATGTTGGAGAACAGAAAATAAGATGGTCAGTCAACCTAAGCAACTCCATTCTGCATATATTTGAGAGCAACCCATATAGATTTCACCGACAATACATCCTAGACTCTAATACAGACATTTTAAATGCCTATCAATCCATCATTCAAAATCTCAGACAGACTAGTCTGTAACAAACAAATAAACCCCAACAAGGTGGGAACTAACAGATGGTTTGATTCTGAATGCAGAAGCACCAGGCAGGCTCTAATGGTGTACTCCAAACATACACTTAGAAACAAAGATAGTACTGTCATTGCAAGTCTAGCTCAGATGAGGGCTTCGTATAAAGCATTTTTAAAGCAGAAAAAGATACACATGCTAGAGCTCAGTGAAACCAACTAGAATTAGCTGTGTCGGGAAAAAAAATGAGCAGCGGTTTTGGGATATTATCTCAACTGGAATGCATATGGTCAGGCCAGTAGTCCTTGGACATATTTCAACACAACAATGGTTTGACAATTTTAGTAAGCTCTATGGAACTACTTCTTCAGAAAATCATCCTACCAGTGTTCCCAATACCACCTGTTTGCTTTACTGGCCCCCTGTATCAACTTCTAAGCTGAAGAAATTGATTGCAGCCCTGGCTCTGAGTAAGGCCCCAGGGGAAAACATGATGCCCGCAGAAATATTTTTAAAAAATTCAGAGTGGTGGGTTCCAATAATAAGCAAAGCGTTCTCACAAATCAATAACACAGGCATAATCCCAGAGGGCTGGAAACAGAGCATAGTTGTCCCCATTTATAAGAAGGGTGATAAATAAGATCCCAACAACTATCGCCCTATTAGCCCCTTAGATATTGACTCTAAGTTATATAGTAAACACCTGTTAAACAAATTAGAGGACTTGGAATTCAATAACCAAATCATTCACGCTGAACAGGCTGGTTTCAGAAAAGGACAGAGTATGATTGACCAGTGTCTGATCTTGTATTTCTTAGCTCAACAAGCAACTGCTGGACCTACCAAACATCTATTTGTTGCCTTTGTCGACTTAGCAGCAGCTTTTGATTCCATCGATAGAAACCTGTTGTGGCAAAAACTGGCCAACACCAATATGGATAAGTACCTACTGTTTCTAATCAAGACACTTTAATCTGGCACCATGGCTAGAATAAGGGTTGGTACTTCTGGCTCATTAACTGACCCCATTATTACTAATAAAGGAGTAAAACAAGGGTGTCTACTGGCACCAATACTCTTTAATCTATACTTGAATGATATAATACCTGCACTCTCGGGGCCAGAATTTTTCCCACCTGCAGTAGGATCCAAGAAAATTTCCATTCTATTATATGTGGATGACATAGTTCTAATCTCACTTCCCCAAATTGGCCTGAGAAGACTGCTTTCTAAGCTTGGTGTATATTATTCTAAAGAAAAGCTGAATATCAGCTATAATAAAACAAAGGTAATGGTGTTTGGAAGAAGACACTCTCAACACAGATGGTCCATCAGGAGTCACCAAATAGAAAAATGTCAGTAATTTAAGTACCTTGGAATCCATTTCACAGAAAAACTATCCTGGAAACCCCATACAGAACACACTAAAGCAGTGGCTTTAAAATCTGTTGGAGCAGTACTCAGATTCTACAAAACTGCAGGGGGTCATCTAGTTGTCCCAGCCTTTAAAATATTTCAGAGTAAAGTTATAGCCCAGATTTTGTATGGTGCTTCTGTCTGGGGATGGGATGAGTCTCAGACAGCAAAACTGGAGGCTCTCCAGAATACATTTCTTAAGAAACGACTGAGACTCCCACCGGGCACCCCGGCAGCCTTGGTCCACGCAGAGGTTGGTCTCCCCTCTATTAGATTTCATGTTCATTTAAGCCTATTTAATTATTGGAGAAGTATAAAAGACTCCTCAGTTAGGGTTCTCCCCAAGGGATGTTTTGAACAGCTAGCAAAATGCAAAGTCTGGAATACAAGAAACCAGAAGCTGCTTGAATTTCATCCCACTCTGTCTGATAAGCCCTCTATCTTGAACTCAAGGGAGAAGCTCCATGAATATATATTTTAATCACTGTGTCCACCATGATAGGCAGGTTATTAATAACTCCAAATTTTCCCGCTGATTTAGACTATACAAACTTGACCACGATAAGGCTATCTACCTAACTAGGCTCACATTCCCAAAACTTAGGCAAGCCTTCACAGCCATTCATTTTCAAAGTATGCCCATAGCAGTGATTGATGGCAGATACACGGGCACCCCTCTGGCTCTTCGTTTATGTGTTTGCGGGGCCCCGGAAATTGAGGATCTGCCTCACTATTTGTTTTCTGTCCTCTGTACTCTGAGCCAAGAACCAAAATCTTGGTGACTATTCTGCACCTTCTCCAAACCAACACGGTGTCAGAAAAGATTTTCTATCTCTTGGCTGACACTAACCCTGTCGTCTCTCACAAAGTGTCTCTTTTTGCCCTGGCAGCACAGAAAATCCAGGCAAAACTAATATCTGATATTGCAGTCGACTGTGCTGGGGATGCTTTTAACTAATAGTGACTGTTTATGTAGTTTTAATAATGTTGTATCTATTTGGTTTTACCTGGTTTTTAACTACGCAGGTGCGAGTCCATACAGTATGTAGTATTTTAAACGTGCATCCTGCCATTGATACATGTAGCATTTTAATGATTTATAGGATTTTATTGTGTAATTTATATTGTATTTAATAATCTGGTGCTCATGTATTTATCTCTTTGCCTTGTATGTGAAAGACCTATGGTCTAAGCATCGAATAAAACTGACTAGTAACTGAAGATACCCACAGTGAAGCAAGGTAATAAAGGAAAAGTTAATAATTACTCAAAGTTAACAGCATAGGAAGATAATGGCCCGAATAACTACAAGTTAAACGTGTAAATGAAATACAGTGTGACACATTAAAAAAAAACTGATGACATCAACAGAAGTAAAGCCAATTATTTTAAGCAAATTATTTTCAAATGCTATCAATGGCAGAACCTCAACCTCCACCACTCACTTTGCAGTTTTGCTCCCAAAAGGACCGAGGGAGCAACTGCACAGGCAGATGGGTTTTCAGAATCCGTGGAGAGGGCATTGCTTCTGCTTGGTCAATCCCTGTTGAAAGAAGCAAAGTACTAAGGTCACAGTGGAAATTGCCAATCATTCCTTCTCTGAAGTTAAGGCTCTGTGAAAATTGGTTTCTTTTATACCATATTCACAGATGTGAGTTCCCTCACTGCTAAAGATGCGTTATTAAAAATTATTAACTTTTCTTCTCCATTTGCTATAGAATCGTCCTCACATTTGCTTTGACTGTGAGATGAAGAGAGTAAGAATGCCCAGAAGTTGCTGAAATCTCCATCATTTAAGCAACAGATTGCTACCCAATACCCAACATGGATATTTTACTGTGGCTATCTCAAGGACTATGGCTTCAGTCTTGTTAATTACTCCATCTAAATGGTGAGTCACACATAGGCAAATCCAATTGATTCAATTAATCTGCCCAAACAGAATTCAGGCCTATATTTTTCTCTATGAGGTCGTATATCTTTGGCAGATGCCCTTCTTTTCATCCAATCTATCATCTTCGCAAGAATATCTTATGCAAACATACTGAGAAGAGGACTTTCTTGAAGGCAGTTCTCAAGCATCTGAATTCCTTAGTGGAGCTAGGATGTCTTCCTCCTTGATCTCTTTATGTGAACAAGTGAAAAGTATTCTATTTCGGCCGGGCTTCAGAAACTCACTACAAAAGTTTTTTATAATTCCCTATTCAGTAGATTTGTATCTTTTGCTTTGTTAATAGCATTCAGAGTTCATTATTATCATGGAACTGCTTGGGAAATGGAGTAGATTGACTGAGATATAAAATTGCAAAACTGTAGCTCTGGAAGAGACCGCTTTGTGGTCTCTTCCAGATCTACAGTTTTGCAATTTTATATCTCAGTCAATAACGCAATAGCCTTTAATTTAGCCTGCTTGTGCACCACGGGGAATAGTCAGATCTGTTGGAGATCCCTTATTCAGATGGTTTCCATAAGGCAACATAATCTTGAAGGCACATAAAAACTACTATAATGACCTGACGGCTGGGGTGGCCTTGCCCACTCAATGAATGGATGTCGGCGATTCATGGGCGTGCGCTGACATTTCACCAGATCACCTTCCTGTTGTATCATGTCCACTATCTCTTGGATCCAGGTTGTACCTTAGAAGGGTGAGAAAAGGGGGGGGGGGATCAGTATGCAAATATACAGCATTATGCATGTTCATATGTGATCGAGGTTGGGCACAAAGATCAGCTACACTCGATATGCATTAGGGTCATTTTACCAATAGTTAGTGGTTTCCAATGCTGTGTGCTGTCTCAATGCCTCAAAGCAGGGGTTCTAAAAATGTTTTTTAGCTGCAGAGCCCTTTCTGAAGCAAAGGTTTTTTGTGGAGCCCCAATAAATGTTTATATATTATATTATATTTAATGCGTATATATCAGGCATGAGCAAAGTTTGTGACCAACATAAACTTAACAATATTTCAGTGGAAGACACTGGGTGGCATCCAGTCCAACTCCCTTCTGCCATGCAGGAAAAGCACAATCAAAGCACCCCCTTCAGATGGCTACCCAGCCTTTGTAGTAGTAGCAGTAGTAGTAGTAGTAGTAGTAGTAGTAATAGTAGTAGTAGCAGCAGCAGCAGCAGCAGCAGCAGCAACTCCAGGGGCCATCCAGTTCAACTCCCTTCTGCCATGCAGGAAAAGCATAATCAAAGCACACCCAACAGATGGCCACCCAGCTTTTGTAGCAATCTTCCCTCAGCATGGTCACTGGCAATGTTGGCTGGAGATTTGGGGAAACCTTTCCAAGCCTTGCTTCTTCTGCAGCCAGTTGGCAGTGATGCTGCTCTTACAGACTGGACATTATTTGTCCCAATGCCCTTACCTGCTTTGGGGTAGGTGCAAATGAGAAGGTCGTCAGGCTTTGCTTGGAAGTTCTGGATCCTGACCCATTCATCGCAGGTGGTTTTTTCCAGGAGAAGGCCATCTATTTCACTTAGCTGGGGGTGCTTCATTGGTTTAAGATCTTGCCCTTTTTCTCTGGACATGGTTTACAAACTGTTAAATGACAGAAAAGGAGAGGCAAAATGGTTTGAGTAAAAGCGCATTTCTCTATATTGATCTTAGCTTTGAGAGAACAAATCATACTTCGACAAAACTCACCGAAACTGGTGTAAATTTAGTTAGTCAGGACTACAGCCATGGAACAACAGACTGGTTCAGGATAAGGAAAGGCGTACGGCAGGGTTGTATACTCTCACTCAACCTATTCAAATTGTATGCAGAACACATCATGTGATGTGCGGGGCTTGACGAATGCAAGGCTGGGGTTAAAATAGCTGGAAGAAACATTAACAACCTTAGATATGCAGATGATACCACTGATGGCTGAAAGCGAGGAGGAGCTGAGGAGCCTTCTAATCAAGGTGAAAGAAGAAAGCACAAAAGCTGGGTTGCAGCTAAACATTAAAAAAACCTCAAGATTACGGCAACAACAATGATTGACAACTGGGAAATATATGGAGAAAATGAGCTGGCCTTTAGAATGGCTGTGGATAGGCCCAAGCCATTGTGGGTTGTCTGGTGAGAAAGAGAAGCTAATATTGCAGAATAAAGGAGTGATATATATCAGCATAACTTTTATGAATTTAAGACCACTTCTTAAGACGCATAAATATTTTCTGAGCATTTCTGCTGCAACAGGAAACCTGAAAATATGTATTTGGGGTAGTCAGGGGAAAGGGCTTGAGGATTTTATTTATTTATTTGGTTTACTTTTACCCCGCCCTTCTCACCCCGAAGGGGACTCAGGGGCGGCTTACACAAAGATCCTGACTCCCTTCCTTGTATAACTGTGAAATAACAACGGGGAATACCTCAAAAAGTGTAGGCTGGCAACAGAATGAGAACAGGTAATACATTGGAATAAGTAGCTGTATAAGCTGTTTTCTACTTGTTACCTCATCACACTAGAGCATGGATCCACTTTAAATCTGGTTTCTGTCTCCTGCAGAATTCTGGGGTATGTAGTTTAGTGAGGCCCAGGACCTGCCTAGCTGAGCAGTTTAAAGATCCATCCCTAAACTACAAGTCCCAGAATTCTGCAGGAGGCAGAAACCAGATTTAAAGTGGATCCATGCTTTAATGCAGGGGTCCTCAATCTAAGGCCCGCGGGCCAGACCCGGCCCCCTGAGAGCATTTATCCGGCCCGCGTGTGGAGAAGCGGCAGGCAACACGGCCCCAAAGACTCACCGCCTGCCGCCTCCCCCACCTTCTCCCGTCATCAGGACGAGGCGAGACTCCATCCTGAAGCCAGGAGAAGGCGGGGCCGGCCTGGGGAGAAGGCGAGCGGCGCGGGTCATGGGCGTTCTGTGTGGGTTATGGGCGTTCTGTGTGGGAAGTTTGGCCCAGTTCTATCATTGGTGGGGTTCAGAATGCTCTTTGATTGTTGATGAACTATAAATCCCAGTAACTACAACTCCCAAATGTAAATGTCTATTTTCCCCAAACTCTACCTGTGATCACAATTGAGCATATTGAGTATTTGTGCCAAGTTTGGTCCAGATCCATCATTGTTTGAGTCCACAGTGCTCTCTGGATGTAGGTGAACAACAACTCCAAAACTCAAGGTCAATGCCCACCAAACCCTTCCAGTATTTTCTGTTGGACGTGAGAGTTCTGTGTGCCAAGTTTAGTTCTATTCCATCATTAGTGGAGTTCAGAATGCTCTTTGATTGTAGGTGAACTATAAATCCCATCTCCTAAATGACAAAATCAACCCTCCCTCAACCCCACCATCATTCAAATGTTGGCATATCAGATATTTGTGCCAAATTGGTCCAGTGAATGAAATACATTCTGTATTTAAGATATTTACATTACAATTCATAACAGGAGCAGAATTACAGTTCTGAAGTAGCAACAAAAATAATTTTATGGTTGGGGGTCATCACAACATGAGTAACTGTATTAAGGGGTCGTGGCATTAGGAAGGTTGAGAACCACTGATCTATGGCAAGCATCCTCAGACGTTGTTAGGTGACAACAATCCTATCTCTTCAGCCAAAAGCAGGCCCACACTTCCCATTGAAATACGAATAAGCTTATATCTGTTAAAATTGTTCTTTATTTATTGTATTGTTTTAAAGTGGTTTTTTTTGCACTACAAATAAGATATGTGCAGTGTGCATAGCTATTCATTTATGTTTTTTTCACATTATAATCCGGCCCTCCAACAGTTTGAAGGACTGTGACCTGGCTCTCTGTTTAAAAGGTTTGAGGACCCCTGCTTTAGTGTGATGAGGTCCTTGATCAATTGAAATCTGTATGTACACTTTTAAATATGAGAACATTTGGCAGAAATGCGATATTTACATTGGGGGAAAAACTCATCTACAAGTACAAAGACATGTCTTGCTTTCTCCTGTGTACCCTTCTCAGGAATCTAGTAACTGGGTCATTTTTTGAAGAGCCCAAACTGCAAAATCCAGGAGGTAAGTGGAATCAGGCAGAAAAAGAAGAATACCTATATGCACAGGGGAACTGTTATATAAACAAAGGGAACTACATGAGATTTTTAAAAAGGCTTTTTTATTTGAAATCATAAGGGTCTACAGACCTGTTAGAAAAAAAATTAGACTACTGAGGACAGAGCTGAGCTGCACTGTGTTTTATAGGGAATGTTTTTGGGGATTCCCAGCACTGGCACTTTGGACCTCAGAGTTCCATTGAGAAAGTCAGGGTTGTGCCTGCCATCTTCTTTTTGTAGTCTTCATTGAATCTCTCATTCTGAGCAACGGTGAAATGGTTCTTCCAGTCACCAACTGTCCCTGTAAGACAAACCCATACAATCCACTAAAATATAATTGCAACACTATTTACATACTTCTTGAAAATCTACAGTAAATGGAACACACTTGTTTTCTGCTTTTCTTGAGACTAGACAAGAAGCAATAGATTCAAACTGCATCAAAAAACAGTCCCCCTAATGGTAACTGCTATTTGACAGTGCAACATGCTGCCTGTAACAAGTCTCCTTTTGAGTTTTAAAAATAGAAACTAGATGGGCATCTGACAGGAAACTTTTTATTGTGTGTTTCTGTAAGGCATGAAGTTGGCATCTGTGGCTTTCTCTCTCTCTATGATTCCTTACTATGTCTTCATCACTTAATTAGAAGATGTAGAATTTTGTATTATGATGTACATTACATAGCATTTATATTTAGTTATGTAGCAGAGGCACTGAAACACATTGAATTACAAAGATGTGTAATGGGACACAAAAAAGAATGTTCTGAGTAGTATCAATACTTCCTAGTCAGTGTACCAATAGAAATTTAGACCTAAGTGCATTGGTCTCCATGTGCATGGGTCCCTTCGTTGCCTCCCCTATAGAGAAAATGAATAGCATTCCTTTACGGCATATTACAGACCTCAATTCTACTTCCCACTGACATAAATCCATACAAACATAAGCACCCAAGAGAATCGCATCCAACTTTAGATACTGAAAAACAATTTCCTTCAGGTGAAATAAATGGCAGAGGAGGAAGAGTCATACCTTTCCTCATGAATGGAGAAATAGACTGGTCCATGACTGTAATGGGCACTCCAGCCCGGTTGGCCATGGGGTTGTCCTTCATAACTTCAAATGAGGTATGGTGGACAATTTTATCCAGCGTTGCTTCATCTAGTTGCTTCCCAACAAATTGCATCACTTTCTGGATTTCATATTTTGGGTTCTGTGGACAGAGAGATAATCTTAATAGTAGCAGCAATAATAGATAGTGGAAAGAGGAGAAAACCAAGGCAAAAGAGCCCTATGGACTTCTAGAAAATGCTGCAAACAGATGGATAAGGATTCAGTATTTTACATGATTTTCTGAAAACCCTGTGAGGAACTCTAATTAAACATTTGCTCTTCTATCCAGCCCGAATGAAGATCCTTTGTAGGTTTTGCTTTCTGTTAAAAAGCTATACAAGAGAATTCCTATTTGAGAAATTCATTTTGCAAGATTGGTATCATCTAGTTTCTAAATGCAGACTAACTGCATTGAACTGGGTTATATGACAGTGTAGAGTCATATAATCTATGAATTCAAAGCAGTTAATTTGCATTCAAAATGGATTAAACGGCAGTGTCGATGGGGCCCAAGTCTTCATCCAGCCTGTTGTCTTGCTGAAAAGGAGAGGCTGATGAGGATAGAAAAGCTCTTCTTCTTAAGACTACCCATTGCTCTTGTTAAGACAGAAGGAGGGCCCATCTACACAGGCCTGGAAACCCAGAAGCAAGTTGGATAAAAGGGGAGGGGTGGCTACAAAATGCACAACCAGTGTGCAATTGGTCACGAAAGGGCATGGAAAACACACGATAAAAAGTTTTGAAAAACTCCAATGTTGGGTGAAAAGGAGCTGCAGTAGAGCACTGTATATCCCAGCGCTCCTCCCCAAAATGAGAATTCCTAGCACTACTCTGGTGCAGACTGTTCCAGTGCAATATTCCTGCTTCTTGGCAGGGGGTTGGACTGGATGGCCCATGAGGTCTCTTCCAACTCTTTGATTCTATGATTCTATACTTATCTTCATTTTAAAATCCCAAAACAGCTGATGAAGGGATATAAACAGATGGAGCCAAAAATACACAGGTGGGTAAATGGAAGCACGGAAGGAAAGCAATTTCCATGAGAAAACTCTCCAGCCATGCCTTTGTTCTCATTTCCTGTGTGTTACTGAAATGGAGCTTGAGATGACACAGTGGGCACCTGCATGCTGATGGCAAGTGACTCCAAAGTAAAAATGGATTCAGGAGTGCAAACCTGGAGGAACCAAGAGTGAGGGTGAGAAGAGATGATGACAGAAAATCCGCTTATGCGCACTTTGTTATATCCGCATCCGCGCTGCAATATTGGCAAAATGCTTACATAGGATAAATAGTTCTTCCTAGGTTTGCTCACCTTTTTGATATTTTCATAGAAGAGGTAGAGCACACGGTGGGTGTCCTTTGCCTTCCACCAGCCTTTCACATGATCGTACCACGGGCCCCAGCCCACTAGAAGACATAGGGGAGTACAATGAGATGGTGAAGTCTACAGTGAAAAGTCCCACAAGAAGGAGGTCTACACTTAAAGTGGGGAAAGCCTCCACAAAATGTTAGGAAAAACAAAGGCTTAGTTGCATCTTATACATTATTCTGCACACATGTTGAATAATAGTCCTTAGGTCCTCTTCGATGGTCATATTGACTAGAGAATTCTAGGAATTTAGTACACAAAAAGAACACTTCTAAGTTATGTGACAATGACGCTGAGAGTAGAGCTAGATTCAATTTCAGAAAAGTTCTGGAATAAATATATCTTGTGGACAAAGGATGGGAACAAAAATACCCTCAGATTTTAGCATACAGCTCTTATTGCCTTTCAAAATTTTAGAATGGGGGAAAAATCTGGGAGATAATAAACCAATGTGAGAGAGAAAAGGACATGACCATATAGTGTACCCATATAGCATGGTTTGGTTCAAGGAACTGAGATGTCTCAAATGTCCTCTAAGATATGCATTTAGGTCCTCCAGGGCCATTTTAGGTCTACGAGAGGTCTACCAAAAGGAAGTAAGCAGCGATCTCTTTTGGTTCACTTTGTATTGTAGGATTGCAAAAAAAAAAAGAAAAAAAAAAAGGTAAAACTCCCTCCATGATTCCTTTTTGAGATTTCTTTCAAAAATATTTTAGAATTATTCTTGGGCCACCTAAATGACTACATCACACAGCTTGCACTTTGCTCAATATAAATAAACTGGCCAAATAAAATACTGGGACATTATGTCATTTTTGCATGTTTTCTCAACAGATAATTCTCCAAAGGAAAATAAGAATATATGTATATATGTTTTCCCTCACCTTTTCCTGCCATAAATGCCTCGAAATATTCATCCCATGTTCCTGGGTCAGGAACCAACTTGCTCATCCTTTGGAAGTGGTAATAGGACACCATGCAGTCTTTGGCATTCCTTGCCACATAAAGAAACTAATTGTGTAGAGAAAGAGAGAAAACGTTTCTTTACTTAATTGCAAGATAATTCTAATTCTCCACTGCTAAACTCAGAGCAACCTATACCAGGTGTCCTGGAAGTGAAAGAGGGTGACTGCATTAACTTTAGGAGCAGAATATCACTGTGAGACGACAGACAACACAGACCACATGAAGATTAACCACATGAAGATTAGTAGGTTGATCTACTAACAACCTAGATTTTATAGGTCTGTTCTTATGTATGTGTGTGCATATATATATGTGTGTGTGTGTGTGTGTGTGTGTGTGTGTATGTATTTATGTATATAGAGTAAGCTCAACAGCAGAGGCACTAAGAAACTCGGTTGCTGAATTGTGAATTGGGATATTGGCAGGAATGCCCAACGTATATTCATTGGTCAATATATGACTGGAATTACACTAAACATATACCTGTTCTGACTTACATGCAAATTCAACATAAGAACAAACCTATAAAATCTAGCTTGTTAGTAACTTGGGAACTGCCTGTACTGAAAGTCTATTAGAAAACCCTCTGAGAAGACACAATGTTTAACAACAAATCATGTACGACTGGCACGTATACTCACATGGGATAAATGGCAAAGGTCAGAAACTAAAAGTGAAACCAAAAGGTACTATCATGTATCACTAATCATCTGTCTGTACAACCATCTTTCTCCCAAAGTGAAACCTGACAGCTTGTAGTGCTAGAGCTGTATAATGGGCCCCAAATCAGGAATGCGAAGGCAAACAGACAAGTCAAAATAGAAAGCATTTGCTCCACCTAGTGATCTAAATCTAATTTGCAATCCATCTACTGAAGGTTGCCCAATAAGGGCCAAAATAGTTGGGGCAGTGATTTCATCAGGGCAATTAACATAAAGAGCTCTGCATAAATCTAAGTAGCAGAGGCACTAAGAAACTCGGTTACTAAATTGTGAATTGGGATATTGGAAGGAATGCCCAATGTACATTGGTTGCCCCATCCCCAATATGATGTGCCCTGGGCACCAATGCATATCAGGCACTTTTTTAGCTCAGCTATTTGCCAATGTTACAGTAGTACTCTGCTGGATATGAATTCCACTTATAAAGATGCAATGTTGCAACAGGTATTCCTCCATTAGTCTTTAGTGGCATTGACAAGAGGCAGTCCCCGAGTTATAAACATTTGACTTACATACAACAGAGTTAAGAATGGGAGTTAGACAACAGGAAGTGAGAGAAATATACACCTCGAAGGGGAAGTCACTCCTGAAAGAGTTATCATGGTGAAAAGGTGTCCACTGAAGCTTTTTCAGCAATCTTTGTTTCATCATAGGCCATTTTTTTCCAAAATCCAATTATTACAGGGACAGAAAGTGAGGTGGAATCTTCTGAACACAGACAGCAAAGCAAACATCACAGGGGTGTTAATCCTTCTCTTTGCTATCCAAAGCTACCTACCTACCTACCTATCTATCTCTAGCTAAGCAGCAGAGGCACTAAGAAACTCGGTTGCTGAATTGTGAATTGGGATATTGGCAGGAATGCCCAATGTATATTTGTTGGCCAATATATGGCTGGAATTACACTAAACATAAACCTGTTCTGACTTACATGCAAATTCAACATAAGAACAAACCTATAAAATCTAGCTTGTTAGTAACTTGGGAACTGCCTGTAGTAAAAGATGTTCTCATTAATTTATTAAATAATTTAAAGAAAAATGGAAGTAACATTATCTAAAATTGCTTCTCAGCAAATTAGTGTATATACTTGCCTGTAATTCAACTTCATGTATAAGTCTAGGGCAGGTATGGGTTAGGGTTAGGGTTTGTAATATGACTCATGGATACAACATGGGTCATTCCACAGAAGGGCGAAAGTACCAATGCTGCTTCAGGGGACCAATCAATGTTGGCCATTGTCCATTCACAAAAAAGGACAGAATAAATACTAGAGTGAGGGGAGTAGAGGACACTGGTGTTTCTTTGAGATTCTTCCAGGGCGGACGAAGCCCTTACCTTCTGATTCTTTACAAAGGAAAAGTTAATAATTACTCAAAATTAACAGCGAAGGAAGATAATGGCCTGAATAACTACATTTTTAAGTTGTTAAACGCGTAAATGAAATACGGTGTGACAATTTTTTTAAAAAAATATAACATCAACAGAAGTAAAGCCAGTTATTTTAAGCAAATTGTTTTCAAGTCCTACTAAAGACAGAACCTCAACCTCCACCACTCACTTTGCAGTTTTGCTCCCAAAAGGACCGAGGGAGCAACTGCACAGGCAGATGGGTTTTCAGAATCCGTGGAGAGGGCATTGCTTCTGCTTGGTCAATCCCTGTTGAAAGAAGCAAAGTACTAAGGTCACAGTGGAAATTGCCAATCATTCCTTCTCTGAAGTTAAGACTCTGTGAAAATTGGTTTCTTTAATACCACATTCACAGGTCTGAGTTCTCTCCCAAGGTTTTGCAACACTGCTAAATATCTGCTATTAAAATAATTAACTTTCTTCTCTATTTGCTATAGAATTGTCCTCAGGTTTGCTTTGACTGTGTGGTGAAGAGAGCAAGAATGCCCAGAAGTTGCTAAAATTTCCTTCATTGGAGGAAATAAATGACACATTGCTACCCAATACCCATCGTGGATATTTTAACTATGGACTTAGTTTCCGGCTATCTCAAGGATGATGACTTCAGTCTTGTTAATTACTCCATCTAAATGGTGAGTCACACATAGGTAAATCCAATTGATTCAATTAATCTGCCCAAACAGAATTCAGGCCTATATTTTTCTCTATTAGGTTGCCTGGTTGTATATCTTTGGCAGATGCCCTTCTTTTCATCCAATCTATCATTTTCACAGGCATATCTTATGGAAACATACTGAGAAGAGGACTTTCTTGAAAGCTGTTCTCAGGTTTCTGAACTCCTTAATGTAGCTTAGGATGTCTTCCTCCTGATCTCTTTACGTGAACAAGCTAAAAGTATTCTATTTTGGCCAGCCTTCAAAAACTCACTACAAAGGCTTTTTATAATTCCCTGTTCAGTAGATTTGTATCTTTTGCTTTATTAATAGCATTCAGAGTTCATTATTATAATGGAACTGCTTGGGAAATGGAGCAGATGACCTCTGGGGTCTCTTCCAGATCTACAGTTTTGCAATTTTATATTTCAGTCAATAAAGCAATAGCCCTTAATTTAGCCTGCTTGAGCACCACGGGGAATAGTCAGATCTGTTGGAGATCCCTTATTCAGATGGTCTCCATAAGCCCAAGTCATCTTGAAGGCACATAAAAACTACTATAATGACCTGATGGCTGGGGTGGCCTTGCCCACTCAATGAATGGATGTCGGCGATTCAGGGGCGCGCGCTGACATTTCACCAGATCACCTTCCTGTTGGATCATGTCCACTATCTCTTGGATCCAGGTTGTACCTTGGAAGGGTGAGAAATGGGGGAGGGAAATCAGTATGCAGATATACAGTATTATGCATGTTCATATATGATCTAGGTTGGGCACAAAGATCAGCTACACTCAGTATGCATTAGGGTCATTTTACCAATAGATAGTGGTTTCCTATGCTGTGTGCTGTCTCAATGCCTCAAAGCAGCGGTTCTTTAAAAAATGTTTAGCTGCGGATCCCTTTCTGAAGTAAAAGCTTTTTGTGGAGTCCCAATAAATGTTTATATATTATATATACTGTATATACATATATCAGACATGAGCAAAGTTTCTGACCAACATAAACATAACAGTATTTCAGTGGAAGACACTGGGTGGCATCCAGCCCAACTCCCTTCTGCCATGAAGGAAAAGCACAATCAAAGCACCCCCTTCAGATGGCTACCCAGCCTTTGTAGTACTACTACTACTAGTAATAATAATAATAATAATAATAATAATAATAATAATAATAGCAGCAGAAACCCTAGGGGCCATCCAGTTCAACTCCCTTCTGCCATGCAGGAAAAGCACAATCAAAGCACACCCAACAGATGGCCACCTAGCCTTTGCAGTAGTAGTAGTAGTAGTAGTAGTAGTAGTAATAACCCCAGGGGCCATCCAGTTCAACTCCCTTCTGCCATGCAGGAAAAGAACAATCAAAGCACACCTAACAGATAGCCACCCAGCCTTTGTAGCAATCTTCCCACATCATGGTCACTGGCATTGTTGGCTGGAGATTTCGGGAAACCTTTCCAAGCCTTACATCTTCTGCAGCCAGTTGGCAGTGATGCTGCTCTTACAGATTGGACATTATTTGTCCCAATGCCCTTACCTGCTTTGGGATAGGTGCAAATGAGAAGGTCATCTGGTTTTGCTTGGAAGTTCTGGATCCGGTTCCATTCATCACAGGTAGTTTTTGCCAGGAGAATGCCATCTATTTCACCTAGCTGAGGGCGCTCCATTGGTTTAAGATCTTGCCCTTTTTCTCTGGACATGGTTTACAAACTGTTAAATTGCATAAAAGGAGAGACAAAATGGTTTGAGTAAAAGCACATGTCTCTATATTGATCTTAGCCTTGAGAGAACAAATCATACTTCGACAAAACTCACCAAAATTGGTGTAAATTTAGTTAGTCATAACTACAGCCAACTGTGAACAATGCCGAAATAAGCTCATTATTTTTCTCTCATACACATACAGTTCATGCAGTAGCGTTGGCTATGGTGACTCATAATTTGCTTAGGCACACTTTGTGAAAACACGCCCTGAAAATGCAAACAAATCCTTGGTCGTATTAATAATGAGTGTTCATTCAAAATAACACCCTCAGGGTTCCCAAGTTTTACAATGCTTCTGGATTAATTTCTTCTACCTTTTGTCCATGATGTGTTGATGCGGAATTTCAGAGACTTCCGGATAACTCTTCCTTGCTCAGTGTAAGAAAAAAATCAGCACATAATTGGTCATGAATCTCAAAAGGCTTGGAGGGTTCCTCCCCAAAGGAAGTGGATCAAAGGTTTCTACAAATCTTTCACTGCAGTTAAATGCTTGGCTTGCAGGAGCTGGCCTTGTGACAGAACTGACTGTGACTGTCTTCAATTGTTTTTTATTCATTTAAAAATCTGTGCCATAGATCACTCATACCAGGAGAATTCAACTGCAGTTTTTGGAATGACAAAAATTTACAGAGCATTAAGCTCATTTGACCTTCAAATCATGGTATGAGAGGGAGGGAAGCAAGTCAAGAAAGGCAAGCTGGCTGGCTGACTGGCTTTAACAGCTGCAAAGAGATAGAAACTCTGCTCAAGAGGAGACAGAAGAAAACTGAAGAAATTAAAACATTACATAGGAAACTGACTTACTCCTTGTCGGATTAATACTTTTATCTACTGCAGTATTTACTGCTGACAGGCCACACAGCTAAAGACAATAAAGTTCAAAATCCACATCCTTCACTCAGATCTTTGCATTCAATCCACTAAGCTATCACACTTTTCTAGATTCTGTTAGGAGACCCCGGTGGCACAATGGGTTAAACTTTTGTGCTGGCAGGACTGAAGACCAACAGGTCGGAGGTTCGAATCTGTGGATAGTGTGGATGAGCTTCCTCCGTCAGCTCCAGCTCCCCGTGTGGGGACATGAGAGATGCCTCCCACAAGGATGGTAAAATATCAAAACATCCGAGCGTCCCCTGGGCAACGTCCTTGCAGATGGCCAATTCTCTCACACCAGAAGCAACTTGTAGTTTTGCAAGTTGCTCCTGACACAAAAAGAAAAGTTTCTGTTGCTAAAATAGAGTCTACTACAGTAGACCCTCCACATTCACAGTGGTTTATGGCACAGGGCCCCCACAAAAGTGAGCTTTTTTTTGTTAAAGAAAGCAATTTTTACCACCTGGGTCCTCCAGAGTGCCCATATGATTGCCTTCTTCCAGAGGACCTGAAGAATGTATAGAGGAAAGTTCTCACTAGAAATTTCTTAAATTCTCCAGCACAACTCTGTGCTTGACTTCATATGGGCATTGACCACAAAGTCATGTTAGACGAGAAAGAGATTCCCAGAGATAACATATTAATCAGATCTGTGAATAATTAAATCTGTGAATATTTAAATCTGCAGAAGTTAAATTTACAGGTGTCAAGGGTCAACTGTAGATATTAAGACAAATGTGTATTTCTTACAGAACTTATTTTTCAACCCAAATTGGAATATCCTCACAAATAGGTGCCTCAGCTACCAGACTTTCAAATAAAATGTAAGTTTGCCTATTTATGACAAATCACAAATAAAAAAGAGTTACAAATATCTTTAAGGGCCACCTCTTCAAAGGACATAATAAATGTATCACTTTGTGCCTCAAATTCTCTATAGTGTAGTTAGAGCCTCATCCTGGGTCTGCCCAGACCTGTCCCTCAGCCCAATATAGCTTTGCATATCAAATGAAATTTGAGCAGAAATATTAGTTCTTTTATTCAGGTGTGATAATTAATTGTCTGTGATTAAGGCTGCTTCCATAGTTGACTTCTACTGTGAAAAAAAAATCATATTTTGTTCATCTCTATGACATTATGCACAAACCATCTTCTTCCCATGGTTTTCTCTTACAGCTTCTTCTCCCAACAAGACTTAGAAGCAAAATTCTTATTACTCTGACTTACAACAGTAAGTAATGGTTGTTTGTATATTGGTGACTATCTCTGGGTAGATATCTAAGGGCCCTTCCAAACAGGCTTTATATCCCACAATCTGATCCTAGGTTTTCTGTTTATCCCGGATTGTCTGCAGTGTGGACTCATATAATCCAGATTAAAGCAGAAAACCTGGGATCAGATCCTGAGATATAGGGCTTGTCTGGAAGGACCCTTAATCACCTGTATCTTTTGTTGAACTCCATGACATCCCAGAATTGAGAAACACAGATTTCTTTAACATTCACTATTGCAGGAGTTGAAGTAATTGAATCTGTTGAAGTAAAATTGTCAGATGAATATAACACCAGACCTTGGAAAAGAAAACTTTTTAAATTATAAATCTTCATTATCTCCCAGCCAACTTGCTCACTGGTTGCATAGGCTAAATGATTTTGGAAATTCTCATCCATCAAATTACTTTTCTGTTAGGAAGCACAAAGGAGAAGATGCCAAATTACTTACATGGCCCGTCAGTAATCAAACACTCTGGAAAATGGAAATTGTGTTCAGGTTTCAACAGCTAATCCCAATTTCCTCTACCTGATTTGATTGAAGGTCTTGAAGCCCAATTACCTTTTTTGGTGTTATCTATGGGACTGTTTGCGTGCTTTTATTTCTGGTTCCAAAGTCCATGAACATTAGTTGTTTGATTAGAGATATGGAGATGAATGGTATCAACATAGCTTTCATAGATCTTAACTATTTTGTTTTTTTGCACACATCATATTTGTCAAAATTATCTACCGTATATACTCATGTATAAGACAACTTTATAAGTTGAGAACAGGTTTTGAGGCCAATATTATGGATTGCAATATGAGCGGGAGATAAATTGACGGTCATTCCACAAAGCGGGAAACTCACCAATGCGACTTCTGGAGGCAGTTGCACCAGACATTCAAAAAGAGCAGAAATGGGGCCAGAGAAGAGAGTAGATGGGACTGGTGCTTCTTTTAGGTTCTCCTGGAATGGACTAAGTTATTCCCTTTTGCTACTCTACTCAGAGAAGGGAATGGTCGCTCTCTTTAATAACAAAAAGTCCTCATACTGAGTCATGGATAAGTCAACCCTGGTATTGGGGTTTGTTTTTTATTAAAATTTCTAGACTTATACACAAACCTGACTATATATGAATGTATAGGTTTGTTCATAACTTGGCTACAGTTTACGAATCAAAACTGTCTTTCTGTCTCACTATTCTCTTTCCTTGTCTTCTAACATAGTAGATGCAACGGCTGAATATTGGTTTGGCTGAAGCAAATTTAGCCACACTGCCTTTTGCTGGATCTAATTTGACTACAGTTGTTTTTCTGATAGTCTTTTTGAGGAGGATGCTCTTAAGAACAACCTTACTGAAAGTAATAGATAAGGAGAAGCCAATGCCTACATTTTAGCAAAAAGATAAGAAGCAGTCAAAGCACTCTTTTGTCACCTTTGAGGTTTTGTGTTCTCATCCAAACAAATGTGGGTTCATGTACCATATAACCACAGATCAAGGCAACAGCCCAGGAATTGATAGTCAACTTCTGACTCTGCAAAGTTGTATATCCACTTCATCACACTGAGGTGTTTGGTAGAGTAGTGGTATTATACTACTTGTGATATCACGAGATGTTGTTAATCTCACCTATCTGAAACACTTTTTGCATATCCTTTATTATCACTAAAAACACAGCTACGGAGTTTATTGAACATCAAGAAGCAAAGAAAATATTTTTATGAAGACACTCAACAGATTTTCAGAAATCAATGATCAAAAACTGAGGCTGTAACAATTCATTACCTTGACAGACCAATCTAGCAGGAATGCATTTTCCCTTTTTTTCAATTATGATTTATTTATGTATACATATCCATATGATGATATAGACAATGTTCAACAAATAACATTTTAAGTGATAACATTTCTTTTCTGGGTTGCTGTGTGCTTTCCGGACCTCACAACCTCTGAGGAGGCCTGCCATTGATGTGGGTGAAACATCAGAAGAAAATGCTGCTGGAACATGGCCATACAGCCCAGAAAACTCACAGCAATCTAGTGATTCCAGCCATGAAAGCCTTCGACAACACATTTATTTCTGTCAAATATTATTAATTTCATTAACATTATTATTATTAAAAACAATTTTGTTGTAGACAAAAGAGGGTATTAAATGAACGATCCTCATCAGAAAGGCTAGGTAAGTTATTGGTTAACACAGATAGATTACAGTCAGTATGTTGAAGCTTTCCAATAGCAAGGAGTCTGAAAAGAGTCTGAGGTTGTCAGTTTTAATGCCTAGTCTGAGAAGATAATACAAATATCTGATCAGAAATATCAGCTCAATAGTTAGCTTGTGTTCAGTGCCATATGACCTGACACTTTCTGTATTAGAATATATTCAGGACGCTAATACAGGTGAGAGTCTGGTCTGTTGGAGAATGGGGCAGAAATGTATTTCTTTAAATATTCACCAACACAGCCTTCTAATTTGTTTCCCTAGAGTTACCAGAGAAAGTATTTTTTTTAATGTTCCGGTTTCCTTCAAGATGTCAAATACTTCAGGGATTTGTTTATGTGTATTTTACTTATATTCTTCCAGTTTTGACAGAGGAACAGACACAGGGTTTTTTTTAAAAAAATCTCTGAACATGTTTTAATGGTTTTTAACTGTTTAATACTATTTATATTTAATCCTGTTTCCATGTTTGCATATTTGTATATTTTAAATTGTATGCTTATGCTTTTGTTAAGCTGCTTTGAGCCTCCTTCGGGAGAGAAAAACCAGGGTATAAATAAATCTAACAACACCACCACTTTGAAAGGGAAAATGAAAAGGGATTAACATTTTTGTTTCTGCCTTTCTTTGTTTCTGCACAAAATGATCTAATGACCATAGCGCAAGCTAGAGCCACTCCATACCTGGCTAAATTTAAATGTAACGTGGGCATGGACACTTATCTCTTTTATACTTCCACTATATATTAGAAAACTTTTAACCGGGCTAGATTAGAGCAGCTCGACATTAAGTCCAAGCTGGGACTACATCAGAACATTCCCTATATGAGGAGAACCTATGGGTTTCATGAGGTAGATGCAGAGGACTCAGAACATTTTTTCTTAAAATGTCCCTACTACAACAGGATTCGGTCTTACTACCTAGAGCCTCTGCTGAAGAACCATACTTATCTAGAGAATAAGGAGAAATTGCACATCCTCCTACAGGGTTCAGATAAAAACTCTATTTTAAAATTGTGCAAAAAAAAAGCACTGGCCATCAGCGAGAAGATGGAAGCAGAGAGCTGTGATATTGCTGCCATCAACAAAATTCAAATTTAAAAATTTAATATGGACATCCCACTAGTTTTACTTTACCCTCGCTGCCGCTCAAACCTTATTTTAAGGAATTAATCAATTTTTAATCTTTTCATCTCGTAATTGCACAATCATTTAGGAGTGGGTTGACAGGCCAGTAGACCAGGATGCTTTGTATTCATATATGGTTTTATGGTATGTATGGGTAAGTGTGTATGCTTTGTATGTTTTGTATGTTTTGATATGGTCAACATTGACTAATCAATAAAGAATTGTTGTTTCTGCATTCCTTGACAAAATCATTATAGAATTGTATAAAAAGTGAGTTTCCATTAAACAAAATAATTGATATTGTGATCTGAGTGGATAGTTCAAAGGAGATAGCAGTCACAATAACGGTTGTATAGATGGAGTTCCCAATTTGCTGCATGATTTCTGGAATATGGTTTTCCGCTTTCTCAATACATTCCAAACACTGTAAAGCTGATGTGCAGTTGGAAATGGAGGATATACATACTCTTCATTCTTCCAGGGTTCCAGATACCTTATAATATATTTTTTTCTTAAAGAAATTATGTACAAAAGAGAAATTTCAAAAACAGCAGCCTTTGACTGAAACAATTCCTCAATTCAATTCAAACTTCAGATACTTGTTTTTTCAGAATTAGGTTGTCTATTCATATTATAAGATTGCTTCAAGGCTTGGAGAGCCTGTTCTTTGGTTATCTTCTTCCAGTCTTTTGGCAAATGTGCTCGTTTTGCACTATACTTTTTGGAAAATTCTGTATTGAACTCTTTTAAAACAAACTTCCAGTAATCAGAAGCATTGAGACTGGGATCAGGCTGAATGCACCAATTAGGATAATAATCACGATAATCTTTGTATGGATAAAATTCCCAATTGGTATCTGCACATTTGAAATTTTTTTGGGAGGCCACTTGAGAAGAACATATATCACTAATGAGCCTCCATGTGTCATTATCTCTGTATTCTCCTAACCCTCCGGGCCGATGGACTGCTGCAAAATGATCCTTGTGGACAGCACCCCCAGCTTCACAGGGGACCTTGCAGAAGGGACACTGCTTCCCACAGCCAAACACTTGCTTGAAAATCTCATCCTGGGGCTTCACAGACAGTCTTGAGAGCTTGGATTCAATATCCAATGATTCAAATTTGGAGAGTATCTCTTTCTGTAAATCTTGAAGACAGTTATCAACATAAGCAGAGAAGTGGTCGGGATCAAATGCACTCCTCAACTCTAATCCTACTAGATTACTCTTTGATATGGCCAAGTCCTTTTGTAGTTCCTGACAAAAATCGTCCACAAAATTAGAGAACGTTTCAACATTTTTATTTCTTAAGATGTCCACTGTATTCTTAACTTTTGTTAGTATTCCTGACAGAATGTCTTTCTCCAAATTCTTCAAAGTGTCATTTTTTATGTAGCAATCTATCACTTGTTTCTGGATCCAGTTCTTGACAAACTGTTCATAGTTTCTGATGCATTCCACATATTGATCAAAATCCCATTCATCCAACAACTCCTTCAAGAGTGTAAACTGAAGGAAATTCCGACTAGAACATTCCATGGGATGTTCACTGTTACGGAAGTGATCTACTATTTCTATCCCAAGTCTTTTGTTGATGTAATCTTCTAAGGCAGGATGGAGACACCTGTCACAGAAGTCTTTAGCTCTGATTTGCTGGGCATCTTTTTTCTGATAAAGATCTTTGAAAATGGAAAAATAATGAGGTTTCAGTTTGTCCAGGCGTTTCCTGGGATCATTTTCCTCAATGAAATCTTTATGCATCTTCTGGAATTTGTAAGCTGCTTCTCCCAAAATGTGAAGCTTCAGGTCCGCTTCAAATGCAGGTGTCATATGAAGTTTTTGAACATCATCTTCTTGAAAGTTCTCACTGATGAGATGGAGAAGTTCTCCACAGTATGTTGAAACATAATCTCTTTTGGAATAGATTTTTTCATCCATATATGAAATGCATTTGTATATCAATGAGATAGAGAATTCTTGTATCCTCAGCAAATATTCCTCTGAATTTGGATTGTGAGGCTTCAACCATTTTGATTGCATATGGTCATCATTTATTTGGAAATCATTTACTCTATAACTTGACAAACCCCTTTTCTGTAATTTCTGTGTGATTAACTTACTTTGAGACTCCACATTCTTTCTCAGATGAAATTCAACATCTGCATAAATATCAAATTCTATTAGATGAACAGGAGATAGTTCTGACAACGTTTCTCTCCATACTTGCTCAAACTCTTTTTTTAGTTCTTGTTCTTCTACAACATGCTCTTTCTTTCTGCATTGTTCAAGAAGATGGTCCACTTTCCTTTCAATGGTTTTCAGGTATTCATTTTGGAGAGCCTCAATCTTATGCTGACCTTTTTTAATTTTAATGGCATCTTCTAACTTCTTACACAAAGAACTTCCAAGTTCATTCATGAGACTATTGGCATTTCTGACAAAATCTTCCTTGTACCTTTCTACTAGATGAAGGTTTTGTGCTTCACTTTGAAAGTATTCATCCAAATTCTTCAAAATCTTGTCTTTTTCAATTGACAGCTTGTCTTGAAGTTCAGATTTCAACTCATATAACTCCATTTGAGGAAAAATGTTATATATTTCATTTTCATGTTCGGATAGCCAGAAATACATTTCTTTGCGACAGCTCCAGTCCCATTCAGAATATGCTACAGAAAGATTATTATAGGCTTCAGCAATGAGGCTGTTGCGGAAACTGAAAATGAAGTTTTCCTGTTTCACAGCACTCCACAGGCTCTTTAACCATTCAATAAATGCTGGGATGTCCTTGCATGATCTTTGATGTGAGCGGTTCTTTATGAATTCAATTAGGTGCTGCTTTAACTCTAACACCTTTTCACTGTATCCTGCATTAACTGGCGCCATTGGTGGCACTCCATGCCACAAACCTGGGATGTACCAACTGTTCATCTCTGGGTCGTAGTCTATGATGTCTGAAAATTTGGTATTTCTGTCAACTTTCTCCATTTTTGCTGCTGCCTGGGTCATTTCATCAAGCTGTTCTAAAAGGCGTTTCCTGTCCATCATGTTTTGATCATGTGCGGAAACATCACTAACATTCTGGTGAACAAACTGGCAGTTGGGTTTTAGACCGATTTCCTTCATCCTGAGAAAAGCATGGGTTACGATCTGCAGGACATCCTTCATTTCAGTGGCATTCTCCATTGCCATGTTTACTATTGTGATATCACTCAATCCAATCACAAGTGTGGCTAACTCATTGTCATGATGATAGCTCTCTTCTAACTGAGCAAGTTCTGGGGCTTTCAAGCCTTCTGTGTCTATTACCAAAAGGAAATCACAGTGGAGATCCTCAGCCATGTCTTCTTTGACTTTAAGGAATGTCATGAAGGCGCCACGTGTACATCGGCCACTGCTAACAGGAAACTGCAGGCCAAACATGGTGTTAAGCAAAGTTGATTTCCCGGTGCTTTGCACCCCCAGCACAGTTACCACAATCATTTTGGACTGACCATTTAGTTTCTTATTGAGCTCAGTCAGGACATCTGTTACCCACTGCACGGGAATATTAGAAGCATCTCCATCAATCAGCTCTATAGGGAACCCTTCCAGCATCAGGGTAGCTGCAATGCTTGGGAGATGGACAAATTGCCTTTGACTTTCTGGAAGTTTGCTTTGTTGAACCACTGAATATTCTGCTTCATAAAGCTGCCCCAATTCACGCATGAAATGTTCAACTCCCAAGGAAGAGGAAGCTATCTGTCGATCTACCTGTACAATCACCTGGCCATCATTTCCTACAGTCCTGCATTTCTCTTTGTAAGTAGTACGTAACCTTAAAAGATTCTCCCTAGCAACAGAATCCAAGTTGAACTTCATCCATTTCAAGAAGTAATGTTTCGCTGTAGGATTCAAATATTTTATGCCATGAATGAAATGAATCAAACCAACAGTGAGCTCACATTTGTGTTGTTGTTCACGTAGTTCCAATAATCTGCCTATCAATTCAGATCTGTATTCTTCAGAGGGCTTGGCCCCTTGTTTTTCCATTCTGCACAGCTCTTTCTCCACTACTGCCAGATTTTTCCAGAGATCACCTTGGAGTTTGAGTTCTTCTTTTTTATAATCTGTGACATCTTTTATTTCTTGTGTAATTTGTTTAGCACATCGGCGAGCCCTCAGGCAATCCTGAGAGTGCTCATCAACCCAGATGTCAAATTCACCAGCTATATCAGCCATGTTTCGGACATTTATGTTTTTTGAAGAAGAGTGGACTACTCTTTCAAGAGTAGATTGTAGTTTTTCCACAAATTCCGCTTTATTGGATCTGGCAGCTTTGGGCAATATATGTGAATTGTCAAATTTAAGCACTGGAGCCAATTTATTTAAAAAAGCAAAAGTTTCCTTGGATATACTACCATCACATTCCAGGATGAAGTAATACTGAGTTGATGATTCTTTCAGTAATGACAACAAATTGTATTCTCTCTCACTTATGAATTTAGCAACTATAAAGAGGGCCGAAGAGACTTCTGCTAGAAACGTAAGCTGCATCCAATGTGGCTCTATATCTCCACGTAAATTAGTAAATGCAACTGGGTCTGAGAAGAGATCAGAGTTTTCTTGGCCTCCTGGAAAATACCAGGTGATCTCTATCAGCCCATCAGAAATTTTCCGAGGAACGTTTCCACCCTTCATGTCCCTGTGTATGAAGAAATCATGGTGCTGCTGGGAGGAGCTAAGCAAATCATTGAGGAGTTGAGACTTAGAGATATTAGAGCTGCCTAGCCGCACAAAGGATATTATTGGCATTGGAATGAGTACCAGGTTCTCTTCCCTAAAGCCTTTGCTTCCAGCCAGCGAATGAGGCCTCCATTTCTTCACAATGTCTCTCATGGCCCAAATCATCAGGGTGCATTTGGGAGTCCCCAGGGGCGGCAGAAGCAAAGGCAGGGCAAACTGACACATTGACATTTTGGAGAGAATATCTTGCTGAAGAAAACTATCCGAACAGAGCAAAAGAGCGCAAAGGACATCAAGGGGGTTCATGGACAGTTTTGTATCCATCTCAGCGATGAAGATCCTATCATCAATGCTCTGTTTTTTCTCCATTCCTCTCACACCTTTTCCACCAGCTGTCCCCTGGTCAAGGTTTGTGTTCCGGGCACTCACATTCAAAGCCAGGACCTTCCGCAGAAAATGCCAAGGTAGCTCTTCTAGGCTATGAGGAGTGCATTTCTTTAGACTACCAGAACTGATTTCAAGGGTTTCATGCAATGTGATTTTCTTGCTTTTTCGCTGGAGCAATTTTAATTCCAAGAGAATATCCTCAAGTGCCTCACTTCTCTCTGCAAAAAGAAATTATAATCTGTATTATTTTTGTCACTATCAAACTTCTCCATCTTGCCCCAGAACTGTTTGTAGGATTTCCTGTCCTTTTCCTTCGCCCATAGTTTTCTACCTTTTTCACCTGCTTGCCAAGAGTGCTTACATTGTGTCTTATTATGAAATACAATTTGTATGATTGGAGCAATAATTGCATTAAATTCTTTACAATCTCAATAATATATGAGTTAGTACTAGCCTAAAAACCTTTCATTAAATAAGAAACATGATAGGCCTCCAATTAAATTAAGGTACTCTAGTAACACAAGTTTCAGTGTGATGCAATGGGTCAAGTTACTTACTTACTTTACTTAGGCGATCCCTCGTTGGACGAGTAAGATGGTCTTCCATCATGGGTTTCCTTGTGGGTCCGCATGTGGCTGTGGAGCCCTATTCTTGCTCTGCATCTTCTTCCGCAGTGAGGGCATTGGTTTCCAGGTGGAAGGCGGTCCCGGTCGGGGTTGGCTTGACGCGCCTTCCTCCTGGCACGTTTCACTCTTTCACCCTCCACTCGTGCCTCCTCGAAATCTGCAGCACTGCTGGTCACAGCTGACCTCCAGCTGGAGCGCTCAAGGGCCAGGGCCTCCCAGTTCTCAGTGTCTATGCCAGAGTTTTTAAGGTTGGCTTTGAGCCCATCTTTAAATCTCTTTTCCTGTCCACCAACATTCCGTTTTCCGTTCTTGAGTTCGGAGTAGAGCAACTGCTTTGGGAGACGGTGGTCAGGCATCCGGACAACGTGGCCTGTCCAGCGGAGTTGATGTTGGAGGACCATCGCTTCAATGCTGGTGGTCTTTGCTTCCTCCAGCACGCTGACGTTTGTCCGCTTGTCTTCCCAGGAGATTTGCAGGATTTTCCGGAGGCAGCGCTGATGGAATCGTTCCAGGAGCTGCATGTGACGTCTGTAGACAGTCCATGTCTCACAGGCATATAGCAGGGTTGGGAGGACAATAGCTTTATAGACAAGCACCTTAGTATCCCTACGGATGTCCCGGTCCTCAAACACTCTCTGCTTCATTCGGGAAAATGCTGCACTTGCAGAGCTCAGGCGGTGTTGTATTTCGGCGTCGATGTTGACTTTGGTGGAGAGGTGGCTGCCAAGGTAGCGGAAATGGTCGACATTTTCTAATGTTACACCATTAAGCTGTATCTCTGGCATTGGAGAGGGGACGGCTGGTGACTGCTGGAACAGCACTTTGGTTTTCTCGATGTTCAGTGACAGGCCAAGCTTTGTGTATGCTTCTGCAAAGGTGTTGAGAGTGGCTTGTAGATCTTCTTCTGAATGCGCACAGACGACATTGTCATCAGCATACTGGAGTTCTATAACAGCTGTTGTTGTGACCTTGGTTTTGGCTTTCAGTCTGCTGAGGTTAAATAGCTTGCCGTCTGTCCGATAGATGATTTCCACTCCGGTGGGAAGCTTCCCATCAACAAGGTGAAGTATCATGGCGATGAAGATGGAGAATAAAGTTGGGGCAATAACACATCCCTGTTTGACACCCGATTCTACCTTAAATGGGTCACTTTGGGAGCCACTGCTGTCCAAGACTGTTGCCATCATGTCGTCATGGAGGAGCCGCAGGATGTTCACAAATTTGCTTGGGCACCCGATTTTGTGGAGGATGGTCCAGAGAGCGCTGCGATTCACTGTGTCGAATGCCTTTGCAAGGTCGATGAATGCCATGTACAGAGGTTGGTTTTGTTCCCTGCATTTTTCTTGGAGCTGTCGTGCAGTGAAGATCATGTCCACAGTTCCTCTGGAGGGGCGGAAGCCGTTCTGGGATTCTGGGAGGGTGTCTTCTGAGAGGGGCAGAAGGCGGTTTGCAAGGATTCTTGCGAGGATTTTTCCAGCAGAGGTTAAAAGGGAGATACCTCGATAGTTTCCGCAGTCTGTTCTTTCCCCTTTTTTGAAGAGGGTGATGATGGTGGCATCCTTGAAGTCTGCTGGGATTTTCTCGGTCACCCACACTTTTTCTATGAGCTGGTGGAGTTGGTGTGTCAGCGCAGGTCCTCCCTCTTTAAAGATTTCAGCAGGGATCCCATCCGGTCCGCTGGCTTTGTTGTTCTTTTGTTGGCTGATGGCATTGCTGACTTCTTCCAAACTAGGCAGTGCTGCAAGCTCATCCCTGGTTTGTTGTTGCGGGATTTGTGAGAGGACCTCTTCGGCCACACTGGAGCTGCGGTTTAGGAGGCTTTGGTAGTGTTCTTTCCAACGTAGTGCAATTGACTTTTGGTCCTTCAGGAGTTTGGTTCCGTCTGATGAGCGTAGAGGCTGTATGCCATGGTTTCTTGGCCCATAGATGACCTTTGTGGCTTTGAAAAATCCTTGAGCATTATGGGTATCAAGTGCTGAATTAACGTTCTGGGAGACCATGGTCTGAATCCTTGCTTGGTGATGGAGGATGGTAAGGGTAAACACACCCTTCATTGAAAAAAAGAGGATGTGATCTCTCACAGATGCCCCATCTACACTAACCATTTAATACAGTTTCAAACTGGTATGAAGAAAGTGGCTTTGCTGAGCAGACGATTACATAGGAAGTCTTGGTACCAGTTTGAGGCCTTGATAATGATTACACAAACAACAGCACTGATACACATTAAGGACTTTATTTTGTGTACTTTTGTACTCGTCTGTTGTCTAGCTAGTTTCAGACTGCATTAAATGGTGAGTGAGGATGGGGTCGGAGAAGGGCAAATCAAAAGATTTAAGTACACATATATCATACTCTTCTACTTTCCTGATTTGGCAGAAAAGTTCCAATTCATCCAAATGCAACCAGGAAAGAAAACTGGACATCTGGGTCTCACTGTAGATACTACATTTTCAGGAGCATCAGCAAATATTGACAGAAATCAGCAATTGTAAATACCAACATAGAGACACTTCTTTATATATACCTTTAAAGTTCTCTTCCTTTGGTATCACATTCTTTGCTGATATTTTATCATTTGAAAGCAAAAGTTCATCTGAGGCTGTTTCCTCATATTTGGATTCTACTTTTTCAAAAGGACACTTCTCCTCACAGTATAAGTCATCTTCTGGGTATTCCATTTCCTTTGGTACAGGGGACACTGCAACATTTGTATTTCCTGTTACACTTTCCTCCAAAGTTTTGGCCAGATCCACAAGGCTCCATGCATGACCCTCTTCATTTTGGCATCCTGTTGAGGGGGAAGCTGAATGAAAGGTTTGAGAATTAGGAGCTAAATTATTCTGCAGCTAAACTGGTTCACCGTTACCTCACTCAATCCAACTTCATTAACTGTCAAACAAGAAATCAGAAAATCTCAACTGGATGGCCCATCGCGAGGGTCTTCCTCCAGGGGCAAACCAAGAATGGGCAACCTGGAAGTCCCTGAATAGACTCAGAAGCGGAGTGGGCAGATCTAAAGACAACCTGGCAAAATGGCACTACCTAAAAGAATTCAATACCTTGTGTGACTGTGGAGCAGAACACACAACTCTGCACCTGTATTCTTGTCCATTGTACCCTGCCTCATGTACAGAGGAGGAATTGTTGGAGGCTATCAACAATGCCGTTGTCGTTGCCCATTTTTGGTTGAAAGATATTTAGCCACCTTCACACCTTCTATTTTTGTCAGTTGTATGATAATTTAGGCAATGCTTTTGATACAAAATAAATAACTGTCAAACAGAAATGCAGTTTACACAAAACCCAATATGGCCTTCCTAAAGTTGGTTGCTCATGTACAAATCGAAAAATTAATGCAAAAATATTGACCCTGGGGTTGACTTATCTATGTGTCTATACAGCAATACTGCTCTGAAAGCAGTCCGTACAGACATAGCCTCCTGAAAAAAAAAGTACTGATACTACCCCACAGCCACACAGATTTCTGTGCTTTAATCTGACCTTCAAAAAGTTCAATCATGGAACAAGGGCGGGGAGGCAAAGCTCAGTAGATGTGTGCACATGCACGTACGCACACACACACATTTCTCTTAGTAGAGTGTGTGTTTGTATGTGCAGAAAGCATTTTCATTGCAGAAAAGAAGGAGAGCTACATAACCAGGTAGTGTCTGCAGGACCTTATCACATACCTAATTGCCACCCCCTTTTCCTTGTGCATAGTGTCTTTTTATACTTTAAATCTGAGGACAGTGAACCATCAAATTAATCATTTGCATGGCATTCTCGAGCTTTTTAAAGCTGAACAATGAGTTATAAATGTTCCAGATAAGTATGAAAGTAAATAAGTAGGCCAGATTCTGAGGGGAAGTGACTCTGGAAAAAAATTGTTTACATAAACAGATACCCTTTCCTGTTTTTTTTTTTTTGGTTTTTTTGCTTCTTTTCTCCTTTTTCCGCTGCCAACGATGGAAGGAACAAAAGAGGCGCCCGACAGACCGGGCAAAGACTGGTTACCAGAACCATTAAAGCTGGCTCTAATACATGGTAGAGTTAGTAGTCACTGTTGTGATTGGAGCCCCACTTGGTTTCTCAACTTTTCAGCTCTGATTCGTAAACTGAGACTTTTGTTAATCTCTGTAGCTACAGATGGTTTCTCCTGGGAGCCCTCCTTATCACTCAGCTCTTCACTTGATTCCTTATCTGTTGTTGCTACTTCTGACTCCTCAGACTGGCCTTGAGACCTTGCAATTTCTGAGCCATTTTTTTCTCAGAGAGAAATATCACTTTCCAGACTTGAATTTCCCAGACTTGAAAGCCCATCATTGTATGCCACAATGATGGGCCACAATCCTTTTAAACCATCAGCCTTTGGCTGATCTGCAACACTCTGAGATTTTATTCAGGAGGACATGATTTCAGAGGGATGGAGGAAGCAAAAGCCTTATCAATGATATTTAATTCTGTATATTTCTAGATTTTAAATTATATTCAAATGCTTTTAATGTAAGTCACTTTGAATCTCCTTGTGGAAAGAAAAAGTGAGGTATAAATCTATAAAAATAAAAATGTAATGTTCGTTTGTGGGATTAACATAACTCAAAAACTACTGGACAAAGTGACACCAAATTTGGACAAAATACACCAATCAGGCCATCAAGTGACCATCACTCATAAAGACACTGAAAAACAAAGCAGAAGATACTTAAAAAGCCAAAAAGCAAGAAAACATTACAACGCATGGACAAAACCACACATATATATGCAAACACATATATACACAAATATATAAACACATATTCCTACACAAAACATATACACAGACTGGGCCACAGCAATGAGGCATGGGATGGCTAGCCTATATAAATAAAAATGTAATGTTCGTTTGTGGGATTAACAGAACTCAAAAACCACTGGACAAATCAACACCAAATCTGGACACAAGACACCTCTCAGGCCAATGTATGTCCTTCACTAAAAAAAATTATTTTGTCATTTGGGAGTTGTAGTTGCTGGGATTCATAGTCAATTTACAATCAAAGAGCATTCTGAACTCCACCAATGATTGAATTGAACCAAACTTGGCACACAGGACTCCCATGACCAACAGAAAATACTAGAAGGGCTTGGTGGGCATTGACCTTGAGTTTAGGAGTTGTAGTTTACCTACATCCAGAGAGCACTGTGCAGTCAAACAATGATGTATCTGGACTAAACTTGGCACAAATATTCCATATGCCCAACTAGGAACACAGATGGAGCTTGGGGGAAATAGACCTTGACATTTGAGAGTTGTAGTTACTGGGATTTATAGTTCACCTACAATCAAAGAGCATTCTGAACCTCACAAATGATAGAATTGGGGCAAACTTCCTACACAGAACCCCTATGACCACAGAAAATACTTAAGGCCACCCAGTCCAACTCCCTTCACCAGGGCAGGAAAACATAATAAAATACTGTTTATCCACAAGCATAAAGAAATTACATATATTACAAACCAACACTTTCTCATTACTTTATTTTCCAGTTCACCAGACTGGGCCACAGCAACGCGTGGCAGGGGACAGCTAGTAAACATAATAATAATATATAGATGCCATGACCTCCAACTGTCCTCATTTGGCAGGGAAAGTCCCAATTCATCTTCAGTCAACCTCCTTTTTCAGATAATTTTAAAATATCCCAGTTTTTCACTCATCCTCCCACTTTCCTGCCTTGTTCTAGCTTATTTCAATTGCTTCAAATTAAGTGATGGATATTTTGGTCTCATTGTAGTATTACATTTTCTAGAGCGCCAGGCAATATTGGCAGAAATTAGGAATCAGAAATAACACCATGAAGACATTTATATACCTTTAGAATTCTCTTCCTGTAGTGTCATATCCTTTGCTGGTACTTTGCCCGTTATCCACAAAAATATCTCTGAGATTTCTTTCTCACATTTTGGCTTTCCACTTTCAATAAGACCTCTTGCCTTACAGCATGAGTCCTCTTCTGGGTTCTTCCTCTCATTTGATACACTGACAACATCTGGATTTTCTGGTACGCTTTCCCCCAAAATTTGGGGTGAATCATTAAAATTACATTCCTTTCCCACCTGGCATGCTGTTGAGGAGGAAGCTAAAAAAAAAGGCATGAGAATTAAAAGATACAGAATTCTTAAAAAAATATAATTTGACATTGCCTCATCCCATCTGTGTAATGACAGGAACTGATAATAGGAAATGCAAATTTAAAAACAGTCTATCAGGTCCTCTTAAACCTGATTGCTATTGTTTTGCTTGCCTCCTCTTTTTCTTAGATCAATGTAACTCAACATGTTTTTGCTTCCTACCTGCATGAAGAGGTTGCTTCCCCCTTCTTCCCTAACATATTTAGTACTTTACAACCAATAATAATAATAATAATAATAATAATAATAACGCTCATGACCTCACAATCTTGTTAAAAAACAAAGTATGGATCGATGTCGCAATCCCAGGTGACAGCAGGATTGGGTGCAGTTCCTAAAGACCTTGGCCTGCACTTAAACACAATCGGCGCTGACAAAATTACCATCTGCCAGCTGCAGAAGGCCTCCTTACTGTGATCTGCACGCATTATTCACTGATACATCACACAGTCCTAGACACTTGGGAAGTGTCCGACGTGTGATCCAATTCAACAGCCAGCAGAGTGTCTGCTGTGGACTCATACTTTATGTTAATAATAATAATAATAATAATAATAATAATGTTATTCTTATATCCTGCTACCATCTCTCCGAAGGGACCCGGGGCAGCTTACATGAGGACCAAGCCCAGCATAGAACAAGGGTTACAAGGTAAAGCAATTAAAAACATAGAACAATAAAATATAATTAAACCAGACAGTAAAACATTATAAAAAGAAATCAACTGACATCAACAACCAGTAGCCGGGAAAAGTGGGCATATTCAGATTTGAGAGGGCAGGGCAAGGGGTTGTGCAAATGCAAACTATAGGGCTGGGGCTGGAAATAAAGTGTAGGAAAACCAAAGCAATAAATTAGGTCTAGGGAGACCTCATCGGTACATTTGTTCCCCTGTATCCACAAATTCTGCATCCATAAATTCAAAAATCTATCACTTGAAAATATTCGCCCAAAAAGAAAATTCCAAAAAATAAACCTTAATTTTGTCATTTTAGATAAGAGACCATGCCATTATATATAATGGGACTTGGGCATTCACAGAGTTACATACTCACAGGAGGCAAGGGACAGGCAGTCCTGAAACTAAACCCCAGCAGATATCAAGAGCCCACTGTACCACGCATTGCATATATAACTATATTTTACTTTCTATAATAAATGCAACAACATTTTCTTTAGGTTCTTGTGGGTTTTTTCGGGCTATAGAGCCATGTTCTAGAGGCATTTCTCCTGACGTTTCGCCTGCATCTATGGCAAGCATCCTCACATTTTCTTTGTGTGTTCAGAAAATTGTAGGGACCGGTTGGGGATGAAGGTATACAAATTCTGTTGAAATGTTATTGGATGTTTAGAAGGATCCCAAGACTCACCTTCTCTTGACTGCTGCAGAAACCGTCTTGAACCTGGTCGTGCCATTTCTAACAATTCCAGGAACTGGAAGCAGGCTTTTTCTCCTTTCTTCTGTATCATGATCAGCAGTTTCCTACTTTTCTTCTTTGATTCCTCTTCTGTTTTGTCCAAGGTCTCGTATTCTTCCTCTGTGATGACATCTTGGACAAGTAGCTCATCTAAAACAAGTTCTAGGTCTTCTTGAAGGAGTTCTGTTAATTGTTTTCTCTGCTTGGAAATAATACTAAAGGCAGATGCCACTGAGTCCAGTGACCTATGGCAAGAAAAATATATTTTATGAATTAGATAACTAGAATGGAAAGGGGGTGGAATTATAGCTAGCAAGAATATAAAGGAGTGTTTCAATGAGTCTACCAGTCTAACAATGCTATAAGATCTATTTTGTTGACATTCAACTTGTAGATCAGCACCCACAACTGGGACAAAACTAACCTTAAAATTAATAACAAGAGCAACTTCCCACTATTTGCTTTATTCCAGTTTCCCTTGTACTATTTTACTTGCTTTATAAAAAAAATAGCTAAAGAGAAAAATAAAAAACGAATGAAAAAGTAAAGGAGGAAAAAATGCGGTCACAGTTTTGAAATTTACACGTGGGGCTCCATCTTTCTGGCTGAGGCTTAAAGTGTTACCCAGACCTTGAAAGTGTTTAGGATTAATCTGAAAGGCAGTGGCTTTACAAGATCCAAGGCAGTGCTCTTTTTAGACCTACAGCATAGGATGATTTTCATAGAGATGCAGACAGAGAACATGGTACCCGCTATGTTCAAATGATGTGTTTCACAGTAGTACTGCAGAGTTTTATACATAGTATACAACAGGGGTCCTCAAACTAAGGCCTGAGGGCCGAATACGGCCCTCCAAGATAATTTACCCAGTCCTCGCTCAGGGTCAACCTAAGTCTGAAATTATTTGAAAGCACACCACAACAACAATCCCTTTTCATCAGCCAAAAACAGGCCCACACTTCTCATTGAAATGCTAATAAGTTTATATTTGTTAAAATTGTTCTTCATTTTAATTATTATATTGTTTTAAAGTGTTTTTTGCACTACATATAAGATATGTGCAGTGTGCATAGGAATGCACTAATTTTATTTTCAAATTATAATCCAGCCCTCCAACAGTTTGAGGGACTGTGACCTGGCCCTCTGTTTAAAAAGTTTGAGGACCCCTGGTATACAATATTCTGCACAAGGTATGAACCCAACATACTCAAATGTCACTGAGGAATAGTCAGAGAATGTAAAAATTTGGGAGGTTCCATAAAACTATTAAGCCTATTTTGTTGGAGCAGGCAAGGAATCAGTTTAATGTGTGTGTGTCAACTGTAAAATAAGATGCATGAAGCTGGTTGGTTGGGCTACACTCAGGGAGATGGCTAAGCCTGGGACTTCTGGTTCATGTTACATTTTTGTTCAGGCTTGAGCTATGCAAGTGCAGAGAGAGACAGTTCGAAGAGAGAAGCAGAGAGGGACAGAGTTTGGAGTGTACTCTTGCTTCATGAGCTGCTGAAGCAGTTTATACAAATGGACAAAGAAATACTATTTTAAATCTCCCATAAAAGGACATTATATGAGTTGATGCAACTGATCACATTGTACATATGCTGTTCTGAACTAAGAAGAGTAAACTACTTGTTCTTTATTGTCCACCTGTGTGGCATTTTTTTTTCTCTGGCAAGGCAGTGTGTAAACTGATCAAACATTAATTACACTTTGTTTATTTTACTTTACACAACATACTTCCTCCCTGTAGACTATACATGGGCAAACTTCGGCCCTCCAGGTGTTTTGGACTTCAACTCTGGTAGGCTGTTAGGAATTGCAGGAGTTGCCATTCAAAACACTTGGAGGGCTGAAGTTTGCCCAGGCCTGCTGTAGACTACCAGTGTCTCCTGGTTCATGAGCACTGAGAAGCAATTGAAGTTGTATTAATCTCACAACATTTGAAGAGTCATATGTTCCCCACTTGTAGCTGACTATACAGTGTTCCCTCACATATCGCGGGGGTTACGTTCCAGGACCACCCGCAATAAGTGAAAATCTGTGTAGTGACACTATATTAATTGTTATCTTTATACATCATTTATATATTAAAATTACATTAATTTTCATATTTATACATTATTTATATTTATACTTTATTTATACATTAAGGAATGAGCAAAAAAGTGACAGGAAGCGAGGGGCTGCACACCAGCTTCCCTTTCAGAGGCTTCTTGTAATGTAAATATTTTAAATTCATTTTTTTAAAACCGCAAAACAACAAGTTCACGTAAAGCGAACCGCGAAGTAGCAAGGGAACAGTGTAATCCTACTCCAATCAAAAAGCAAGCTCTCATTCAGTTTCATGGGACTAGCACTGCTGATTTCTGTTGTAATGTTCCATAACTACAAAATATGGATGTGGTGCCAATAGTAATCTCATCAAAAGCCAGTTAGTACAAAACTACATAATTAGAGTTCAAATACAAAAGACGTTCAGGAAACTAACAAAGACCTGGTTGTGGAACGCGGCATTTGACAACTGATTTAATTCTTTGCCCACATGAAAGGAGGATGATGAATGTGATTGTGATGGTGTTGGACGATTTGGCTCTTTTAACTAGGATGTTAATATTTTAATGTGTATGGTGCTGATATTTTAATCGTGTAATGAAGTGGCATTGTGTTGTTATTGTATATTTTTTGTATGTTAACACATGTTGTGAACCGGTCCGAATCCCTCTTTGAAGGTGAGAGGGTCGGTATATAAAACCTCGAAATAAATAAATAAATAAATAAAAAGAGAGGATTAAGTCTCCCCCCCCCCCCGCCCTTGGTGACTTGGCTGCCCTCAAGAGACGAGGTGTTGGCAAGTTGGAACACTGTGTTGAGGTTACCCAACAGTGGTGTGTTTTCCTGCTATGCAAGAGTATAAATGCAAGTGCAGAAGTTACCCTTCATTGGCTGTTTCCGCTGAAACTCCTGAATCTGGATCCATTTTTGTTTCTTCTGGTATTTTTTACAGGCAATATCAACCCAGTTGTGGTTTGGACACTCTGGTATTCACCATGACCCTTTGCATCTCTTAATGAACATCTGTGCTGATAGAAATTGAGAAAGTAAGTACAGATAAATATACCAAAGGTGCTTGTTTACAAAGCTACTGTCCTCCCAACCCTGCTATATACCTGCGAAACATGGACTATCTACAGACGTCACAAGCAACTCTTGGAACGATTCCATCAGCGTTGCCTCTGAAAAATCCTGCAAATCTCTTGGAAAGATAAGTGGACAAACACCAGTGTGCTAGAAGAAGCAGAGACCACCAGCACTGAAGAGATGGTCTTCCGCCATCAACTCCGCTGGATTGGTAACGTTGTCCGGATGCCTGATCACCTTCTCCCAAAGCAGCGGCTGTACTCCGAACTCAAGAATGGGAAACGGAATGTTGGTGGACAGAAAAAGAGATTCAAAGATGGGCTCAAAGCCAACCTTAAAAACGGTGGCATAGACACCAAGGACTGGGAAGCCCTGGCCCTTGAGTGCTCTAGCTGGAGGTCAGCTGTGACCAGCAGTGCTGTAGAATTTGAAGAGGCGAAAGAGAGAAACGTGCCAAGAGGAAGGCATGTCAAGCCAACCCCCACCAGGACCGCCTTCCACCTGAAACCAATACTCTCACTGCGGGAGAACATGCAGGTCAAGAATAGGGCTCCACAGCCACCTACGTATCCACCACCAAGTCACATCACTTGGAGGACCATCATCCTCGGACTACGAGGGATCACCTAAGTAAGTAAGTACAGATAAACAGTTCTGGGTAGCCTGGTTTGCAAGCTTTTACTGTTGTGCCCATCGAAGTCCCAAGTGGCTACTATGTGAATGTTCACAGGGCAGTCTTATTTTTGGGAAATGGGCATAGCCTGGGAAGTGATAGCTCATCCCTGCCCACCTCCTGAGGATGGGGCTGCTACGTGATTGTTAATCCCATCTTCAAGAGCCAGGCATAGCCTAGATTGTGCTCCCCGTTCCCAAAGACAGCACTGTAAGGTGAATGTTCACACAGCAGGTACAGTAGTATAAGTTTATGAGTAATCAAAAATCAAAACCACGATTGTAAAACCCATGAAGGGCTAATTGTTTATTTTCCTATGTGAGGAGCAACTGGTTTATTTGGAGTGGGGTGGTTTTGGGTGGGAAACCTTCCATTAAACCCTTTGTGTCCTTCTGTACAACACCAGAAGGGTTTTCCCTTGAAGCCATGTTTTGAAATTGTTTTAAAAGTGTGCAGAAAGGGGTGAGGGTCTTCTGTAAAGTTCATAAACAGGATACAAACAGGATACAAAAGTGACCATTTCTTTTTCGTCTGCACTGGGGCTTTTTCCCGTGTCTGGCAAGTCTTTTTTAAAAGTTCTACCTAACACCAAACACGCACAAACATGAGTTATATTAAAAGGAGTTACTGAGATATGAATGACTTATTAACATTACTAATAACAACCCTAAATCTGAATATAACTGAGCATCCCTTAATTGAAATGCTAAAATTCAAGAGTCCACAAAGGTAGCTGAGATAGTGAAACCTTTGCTTTCTGATGGTTCAAAGTACACAGAGATTTTCATGCACAAAATTATTACAAATATTATATAAAATTGCCTCAAGGCTAAGTGTAAGGTATATATGAAACTTAAATTAATCTCATATTTAGACTTGGGTAGCATCTCCCAAGATATTTCATCCAAAACACTCATGGCCCTAAGCATTCTGAATAAGGGATACTCAATCTGTTCTATAAAATGTATATATTACTTATAACTGTTATTAAGGGCATGGGGATGACTTACCTTCTGTTCCAGAAGAGAGCAGGAAACTGGCTGCTGATTTTTGTGCTGGCTTGGTTTCCTCCCTAAATTCAAAGAAAATGAAAGTGAAAGAGACCAGAATCGTGATGTCTCTCACATGTTGCTAACAACACTGTGTAACAAAATTTGAAAAATGTTCTCTTACTGGTTTAAAAGCGTTTTTCCTGTTTGTGCTGTGCATACATTGAAAGTAGTTTTATTACTACGAAGAAGAAATATGTGCTGCAAATTTGACAAGAGAGACTTTTATTTAATAGCACTCAACAAACCTCACTCTTATTTGAAAATAAGAAACCTCTTGAGCCTTTTGTGTCTTTGCTGTTTCGTTGGGATTCATGCCTTGTACTTAATGGAGCTTTGGGGAGTTTTTAAAGAATTGTTTACAGAAGGAAGTCATTATAGTTAAAACGAGTTAAAGAGCTATTATCAATGGGTTGCTTTGAGTTTTCTGGGCTCTAGGTCCATATTCCAGAAGCATTCTCTCTTGACGTTTCACCCACATCTGCAGCAGGCATCCTCAGAGGTTGTGGAACTAGGCAAGTGAGGTCTATATTTTTGTGGAACAACCATTCATAAACTGGGAGGCAAAAACCCACAAAACAGCGAGTTCGCAAAAAGTGAACTGCGAAGTGGCGAGGGAACACTGTAAACCCCACTTGCCTAGTTTCCAACAGACCTCACAACCTTTGAGAATGCCTACCATATGGGTGATATGTCAGGAGAGAATGCTTCTGGAACACGACCATACAGCCCAGAAAACTCACAGCAACCCAGTGATTCTGGCCATGAAAGCCTTCGACATCACAGCTATAATCAAATTTCATATATTTTTTGACAGCTACAACAAATCAGAGAAAACCAGTAGCATTAACATTTAAAGTGCTTGGAACAAGGAGACCCAGGTCCAAATCTCTGCTTAATCACTGAATTAACCATGTGACTATGGGTCACTACTATCTTTCAATATAATTGTCTTACTGGATTGTTGTAGAGGTTAATAGCGGAAGGAACACCATACACGGTGGACACATACATTCCTAGTGTAATACAAATAAAAGAGCGAGAATAGTAAAATTTTTGACATTGACAAACACTTCTAACAGTGTATCCCATCATATATTTAGAAGTACACATAACAATTAAAAGCTTGTACTTTCTACATTTCCATTCTCTCTCTAACAATTACATATTCCCACATCAGACATGTGCATAAATATCTGCCTGCTACATCCATCCTAGGAAGTGGGCTGCAGTCCGCAAAATCTTATGTAAAATAAAATCTGTTAGTCTTCAAAAGCAGTTATTCTTGGCTAGTTATGCCTTTCTTTTCCCTTGGCATAAAAAAAAAAATCCAAATAGTTCCAATTAAAAGTGGCACACTCCCTCCAAGGCCATTCTGGGGCTTTTCAACAAAATCCCTTTCTACATCCTACACGTTGTTGCTGCTGCATCTTAGAGTGATAATGAATCTATGTAGAGCTCCTGAAATGTGGTTGGTTTTGAATTTTATGAATGGGCCCATAAGAAAATGCAGAAGGATGCAGAAGGATGTGGGTGAACTACAATTCCAATCATGCTAGGTCAATCCCTCCAAACCCCGTCAGTGTTTTAAGATGTGAACTATATACAGGGTTAGTCAAAACGCATAGGCCAATAAGCCATTCAATTGAATGGCTTATTGGCCTATGCATTTTGACTAACCCTGTATATCTCCCATAATCCTCTGTCATTGTCCTGAAACACATATACATATACATATTTTGCCTTTAATTATATATATGTGTGTGTGTGCGTGTGTGTGTGTGCGGTCCCCTGCTACGCGTTGCTGTGGCCCAGACTGTTGATCTGGAAAATAAAGTAATGAGAAAGTGTTGGTTTCTAATATATGTAATTTCTTTATGCTTGTGGGTAAACAGTATTCCATGTTTCTTTGTGAGTGTTGATATGGAGATTGTCTGGTTTGCCTACTCTGGAACATGCAACATACAATTGTCCTTCTTTGGGGTCCCTTTCAAATCTATGATACTATATCTGTCATATACATGTGTGTGTGTGTGTGTGTCTGTGTCAATCATATATATCTATCATATAAATGTGGCCCAATTCTATCGTTGGTGGGGTTCAGAATGCTCTTTCATTGTAGGTAAACTATAAATCCCAGTAACTACAACTCTCAAATGTAAAGGTCTCTTTCCCCCAAACTCCATCTGTGTTCATATTTGAGCATATGGAGTATCCATGCCAAGTTTGGTCTAGAAACTTCATTGTTTGAGTCCACAGTGCTGTCAGGATGTGGGTGAACTACAACTCCAAAACTCAAGGTCAGTGCCCACCACACCCTTCTAGTGTTTTCTGTTGGTCATGAGAGTCCTATGTGCCATGTTTTGTTCAATTCCATCGTTGGTGGAGTTCAGAGTGCTCTTTGAATGTAGGTGAACTATAAATCCCAGAAACTACAGCTCCCAAATGACTATATATATATATATATATATATATATATATATATATATATTTAGTGATGGTCGCTCCTTGGGTTAGTAGGCGCCTTGTGGCCAAATTTAGTGGCAATTTGTCCAGCGGATTTTGAGTAATGATGCCACTCAAAACGCACAGAGCATTTCTATATAGATAGGTAGACAGAAGATATTAGTAATAGTGTTTACAATGTTACAAATACATGGAAACACTATATGAAGCAATATGCCTTTTTTTGAAGCTGAGAGAAAGCAAATTCCTGCAAATCATTCTGTCTATTTACCTTTCAGCCTGTAATCTAATGAGGCCATATAGGTTTCAACTTTCAGTTTTGCATTTCCACACCCATAAGAAGAATTTCTGTTATGAAATAGTCTTATTTTTACTATCATTAAAATGCTTTTCTCTAGTATTAAGAGTATTTTGCCTTCCTGATAGTTTGCCTGAAAGAAGTGCTTCCATCATATGACACCTTTTCAGCTGATTCTAGCAATTGTCTTGTTTTCATACACCAATTTGTGGAAGACGTTCAATGCAGGGAAGTTCCTAGAATAATCCAGGGTCTAACACAATGGTTCTCAACCTTCCTAATGCCACGACCCCTTAATACAGTTCCTCATGTTGTGGGATCCCCCCTCCCCCAACCATAACATTATTTTCGTTGCTACTTCATAACTGTAATTTTTTTATTGTTATGAATCGTAATGAGTAAAACTACCAACTCAAATGACTTTAGAAAAACAACACAGATCTCAGTTTATAGAACTGTGTCATGTGAGATAGAGTTAAAAAGACCTTTTGACTACAACTCTCATTTCAATATGCTCCATTTTAGATGAAGTGCAAGATAAAAGGAATGTGCCAAGATTTGTAGTAACATATTAGTTATCGCCTGCCTTTATACTTATAAAGTAAGTCAGAGTCAGGTTTAACATACTGAATATCTTTCTTTATACTACGAATATTAAGATGCATGAAGCTGACTGGTCAGGCAATGCCTGGGGAGATGGCTGAGCCTGGGACTTTTGGTTACTGTTACGTTTTTGTTCAGGCTTGAGCTATGCTGGAGCAGAGAGAGAAGCACAGAGAGACAGAGTTTGGAATGTGCTCTCACTTCATGAGCTGCTGATGGAGTTTATCCATATGGACAAAGAAAGACTATTTTAAATCTCTCATAAAAGGACATTATGTGAGTTGATGCATCTGATCACATTGTACATATGTTGTTCTGAACTATGAAGAGTAAACTATTTGTTCTTTACTGTTCACCTGCATGGCATATTTTCTATCTCTGGCAAGGCAGTGTGTGGGCTGATCAAACATGAGCTACACGTGTTTTATTTTACATTACACAATTTTATCCAATTCCCTTTGAAAAGTAGACAACGCTTGGTAGATTTTAGAATCTGCACATTTTTATTGGAGTATCACAGCAAAAAAGAGAATTATTTCTGTACCCCTTTCCCTCTAATGCTGAATAGGGAGGGGAAGGGGCAGAGAGGAACCCATCATCCCACTCCCTAAAGTAACATTTGTTTAAAAAATAATGAATGGCAACAGAAAGAACAGATTGAGGGTGGAAATAAAACACGTCATTGTGCAGGAAAGGAGGAGAATGTTCTGGAACCCACCCCAGAGCAACGGAATATGAACACTCAAGGTTGTCATATAGTCTTTTCCTCTCAAGATGAGGACATCTGGCTGCTGCCTGAAATATGAAAAGTCTTGATTTGTTGGAGGCCCAACATGTAGATGTAGCAATAAAAGAAGTCCTTGGCTGAGACTTTGGGAGTAAGATAAAAGGAAAGGGTTTTTGGTGCCACATGCTACTATGTCAATGTTTGACTTTCAGATCAAGAACAGCCTGAGAGATCCAAACAGGATGTGCACATGCGAGAATAAAAGGTTTCCCTTCACCCCATGTCTTTGAGAAACAATCACAACCTCAGCAGAAGGAGAATGAAGATGCAGTTGGCAGTGAACAGGAGGAGGGCAGAGGAAAAGCGACTTGATTCTGCCCTGGTGCCATTTTGTGACTTCACACTTCTCCAAGCAGAGAGTTGAAAAGTTGTCCATAGGCTCTCACAGGAATCTGGCTTCAAGAGACAAGTCATTAAAGCATAAAGCATGCCCGTAGGAAGGACTGGAACAACCAGGAGGACGCTGTATCTACCAGCAATTGCACAGGAACACGAACCCCACAAATCCTTTGTCACAGCACCCAGGAGTCCAAGAGGAAAGGAGAGCTTCACCAGGCCATCACGGAGCATTGGTAGAAATCCATAATTCTTGCAGAACTGGGCCTGGGTGGAGGTGATCAAAAGCTTTCTCCAGCAGCCAAGGGGAATTCCACCCACAGAAAATGGTCTTCCTAGATGCGGAAACTCTCCTCTTTGCCGTCAATGTGTTTAAGGCGGAGGTACACATCTGTGCCAATCCCCTGCATGGACTGGAGCGTGAGGGAGCCCCCCAGGTACTCGGCATAAGCACGGGACGTGGGAAGCCCAAATCCAAACCTGTGAAAAAGAAAATAAGAATAGGCAGGTGGACACTTATTCAGATATAGCAGTAAGAAGCAGCAAGTAGAGTCTTTTGTACTATCGAAGGCTTTCATGGCCAGAATCATTGGGTTTTCTGGGTTGTATGGTCATGTTCCAGAAGCATTCTCTCCTGACGTTTCGCCCACATCTATGGCAGGCATCCTCAGAGGTTGTGAGGTCTGTTTGAAACTAGTGAAGTGGAGTTTACATATCTGAATGTTGCAATTGGCCGCCTTGATTAGCATTTAATGACCTTGGAGTTTCAAGGTCTGCTGCTTCCTGCCTGGGGGGAATCCTTTATTGGGAGATGATAAGCTCTCCCTGATTGTTTCTTGTCTGAAATTCCCCTGTTTTGAGTGTTGTTCTTTATTTTGATTTAAGAGTTTTTTAATTCTGTTAGCCAGAATTAAAAAAGAATTCATGGTTTTATCATTTCAGAACTGAACAAAATCTGACTACCAGCATTAAAAAACTCTAAAATCAAAAACAGGGGAATTCCAGAAAAGAAACAATTAGGGCTAGCTAATCACCTCCCAACAAACGATTCCCCCCAGTCAGGAAGCAGCCAGACCTTGAAACTCCAGGACCATTAATTGCTAATCAAGGTGACCAACTACAACATTCTCACTTCCCTCAAGCTGACAAGAGTTCTTTCTCCCACCCTGGACTTTCCACAGACATATAAACCTCACTTGCCTGGTTTCCAACAGACCTCACAACCTCTGAAGATGCCTGCCATAGTTGTAGGCAAAACATCAGGAGAGAATGCTTCTGGAACGTGGCCATATAGACTGGAAAACTCACAGCAGCCCAGTCTTTGGTTCTATGACCAAATTTTGGAGTAGAGCAAACACTTCTGCAGTCCTTCACATTCACAGAGTGACAAACCCTACTACTTTTGTTCCATGGGATGCCACTGTCTTGCAATGCAAGTGTGTGGGATAATCCTATAAAGGACGACTGCTTGGGGAAAAAAATCCAAAAACCACCAGAGTATCACATCTAACTATATCACGGATAATATACAGTCGTACATTTAACATGGCTTTGCCAGGGATTTGTGTGCTGGAGCTTGGTAATGGGGGTGGCTTCCTGGGAATCTTGTTTACATGTTTTTTTTTATGTGGCAAGTTGCTATCCTTTGGGGTTTAAAACAGGCATGGGCAAACTTTGGCCCTCCAGGTGTTTTGGACTCCAATTCCCACACTTCCTAACAGCCTCAGCCCTCTTCCTTTTCCCCCTCACAAGCTACATTGCTGACTGGTAAGTTCACTTTTGTGAACCCCACAGATTAAATACATCTCATACACTCATAGTATCATAGCGTTGGAAAGACCTTGTGGACTATCCAGTCCAACCTCCTGCCAAGAAGCAGGAAAATCACACCCCTGACAGATGGCCATCCAGTGTCTGCTTAAAAGCCTCCAAAGAAGGAGCCTCCACCAGAGGCAGAGAGAGAGTTCCACTGCTGAACAGCCATCTCTGGCAGTTAGGAAGTTATTACTAATGTTCAGGTGGAATCTCCTTTCCTACAATTTGAAGCTATTTATCTGCGTCCTAGTCTCCAGCGCAGCAGAAAACATGCCTGCTCCCTCCTCCCTATGACTTTCACATATTGCTATATGGCTATCTCTTCTCAGCCTTCTCTTTTGCAAGCTCAACATGCCCAGCTCTTTAAGTCGCTCCTCATACGGCTTGTTCTCCAGACCCTTGATCATTTTAGTAGCCCTTCTCTGAACACATTCCAGGTTGTCAACATCTCCCTTAAATTGCAGTGCCCAGAATTGGAGACAGTATTCCAGCTGTGGCAGAATAGAGGGGTAGCACAACTTCACTAGATCTGTTCTAAATGAGATTAACAACTATATATATTAATATATCTTAATATTATGCCGTCTCCACTCCATAGAGGAAGACTTAACAGTCTACCGAGCAATAAGAGGCATTCTCCCTGTAGCACAGGACAGCTGGATTCTATCGCCGATTGGCTGAGAAAAGCGGTATACAAATACAGCAAGTAAATACATAAATAAATATCCCGCATATTTTTCTGCACTGGCCACTTTACAAAGAACCAAGATCTAGCTTACTACCACATGTTATAGATGCCTTGAAAAACCACAGTGATCCAGACAAAGTAATTATGCTTTTAAATTGACAAGATTTTAACTTCTGTCTTTCAGTGGTAAAATTCCTGAATGAAGTCTGTAAACTGAATGTTTAGCAAATGTGAAGTTCTCTCTTCTATGGTTTGTAGTGTATTTTATTCTTTTTTTGCTATGTATATGCCAATAAAGGCTTATTGGATTGGAATTGGAACTGGGTTTATATCACAATTCTCTCCGTATAAGAAGGAACCTCTATCTATCTATCTATCTATCTATCTATCTATCTATCTATCTATCTATTTAGCCTTGACTGCCAGAAACCCCACCTTTCCTCCCTCTGTGCTCACCCATGCATGGGCCCCGACTGGGCGCTGTTCCCCATTTCCACCATGTTTCCGAAGAGGGTGTTCAAGCGGGGATCTTGGGTACTTGCTTCAGCTGTAGTGAAGTGGTAATCGGTTACCTTCTCAACATGATCATGAGGAATTCCACCCCCTCGATCTGAAATCCTGTTATGAAAAGAAGACCCGCGACATAAGAAGCCATGTACTGCAATCTAAGTTATTTATACAATTTATACCTTCCATTCCTGACCAAAACGAAGGCTGTTTTCTGGAGTTTGCCTCTATAGTACTGCTCAGTCAATTTACATGTGTCCATAGCATTATACTACAGTGACCAAGTCCTGCCATAATTGTAGACATTGGTGGTGATCTTAAAGCTATAGTAAAGGCATAATAATTATTCCACTGTACCGTATGATCAGGTCAATGTCATTGTTGGCAATGGTGATTACTATGTCTGGCACATTGTAGGGTGTATCCAGGTGAGATTCCATCGTGGCTCTGAAAGGAAGACAACAAGGCTAAATTTGACCTTAAAAAGGTATCTCAACACTGTTCCACTTGGTGTTATGCAAAAGCTCCCCATGTCTTGTGATCCCATGTAAAAGTCTTCTAATCCAGAAAAGTCTTGTAATTAAATGAAACGTAAACATAACAGCAGATCAATGTTGCAGATTTTTAGAACAGGAAGTGGCAGTCACAGCAGGTTCAGGGGCCACATTTCTGCTCAACTGACTCTCTATAGCCATACAGTTTGCCCAAAATGCCCTAAAAAGAGGCAGGGTCAAAACTAAAAGTAACTGAAGGTCTACACTTATTTTGGATTTTTAAAGGGAGCATTGAGTCTTGATGAGAAGGTGCAAACTGTTAAGTCTCGTCATTCCTGAACTCTAAGAAACACAATTTTTTGTTTCTGTTCAACTACAAAATCACAGTGTGGGAAATCTGGGGGTGGGTGGTGGATGTTAAGGGCCACAAATACAGCCTTTGGGGCCACATGTAGCTCTGAGGTAGCATTTGGCCCACTCCATTTTTAGGGGGGGAAAGTCTACTCCTTTGCTGCAAACAAGAAGGGGAAAGGTGAACTTACCGCATTGCATTCTTGAGCAATTCTGGAAGGATGTAATCAAGAGGCATGGGGATGAAAGGAAAGCGGGCGGCCACATGCCCATTGATTCTCACTCGGGGAGCATTGCCATACTTGTGCTCACAGAGACGCCTAGAAAGCCAAATGAAAATAGGTTGAACATAAATCCATTCTCTCTGTGCTCCTAGAAACAACCTATATTACAGTAGAGTTGCATGTCTGAATACAATCTCCCTGCTCACCTTGTGTCTGATTTGTGTGTGTGTGTCTCAGGAGCAACTTGAGAAACTGCAAGTCACTTCTGGTGTGAGAGACTTGGCTGTCTGCAAGGATGTTGCCCAGGGGGCGCCTGGATGTTTGATATTTTAGAATCCTTGTGGGAGGCTTCTCTCATGTCCCACATGGGGAGCTGGAGCTGACAAAGGGAGCTCAACCCGCTCTCCCCAGATTCAAACTGCTGACCTATTGATCAGCAGTCCTGCTGTCACAAGGGTTTAACCCATTGTGCCACTGGGGGCTCCTTGTGTCTGATGAGTTTAATCCAAGCTATGAACTTGTGACATGAAGCTTAGTGGAGAGAAGTACTCCTTTGCAATAAGTGTGGTTAATCTTCCTTCAATCAAGTCCCAGCTAAGCCAAGACATACTATTACTGGTAGACGGGAGGCACAATGTCTTATTTAATAGGACAATGTCTTATTTATTTAATGAATCAGGGATGCTGAATTTTGAAATTCATGTTTAGCAGTATGATATTAAAGATTAGATGTCTTGCCACCCAGGCCTGATCACCGTCTCCCAAAGCAGTTACTATACTCCCAACTCAGGAACAGTAAACGTAATGTTGGTAGACAGGTAAAAAGATTTAAAGATTGGCTTAAAGCCAACCTTAAAAACTGTAGCATAGACACTGAGAACTGGGAGGCCCTGGCCTTTGAGCACTCGAATTGGAGGTCAGCTGTGACCAGAAGTGCTGCAGAATTCGAAGAGGCAGCAATGGAGGGCAAAAGAGAGAAACATGCCAAGAGGAAGGTGCGCCAAGCCAACCCTGACTGGGACTGCCTTCCACCTGGAAACTGTTGTCCTCACTGTGGGAGAACATGCGGATCAAGAATAGGGCTCCACAGCCACCTACGGACTCATTGCTAAGACACTACACTTGGAGGACCATCATCCTCGGACTATGAGGGATCGCTTAAGTAAGTATAGAGGTATGACGTTCAAGCACTTGAATACTTTCAGTGGCCAGAGGTTTAGAGCTTTTTTAAAAATTATATATATTATAATTTATTAAAATGTTTCTATATGGGAGGTATTGCGTGCAATCTGTTCACCTGGGTTATGATATTTTTGTTGGACTTTTATGTTATGTTTATCTTTGCTGTTTTTACCTTGTATGCTGGTTTGAGTCCCACTCATGGGAGAAAAGCAGGATAAAAAATACATTAATAATATATATATTTTTGTCGTGTCAGGAGCGACCTGAGAAACTGCAAGTCGCTTCTGGTGTGAGAGAATTGGCCGTCTGTAAGGATGTTGCCCAGGGGACGCCTGGATCATTTGATGTTTTATCATCCTTGTGGGAGGCTTCTCTCATGTCCCTGCATGAGGAGCTGGAGCTGATAGAGAGAGCTCATCCGCCTCTCCGCAGATTCGAACCTGCAACCTGTCAGTCTTCAGTCTTGCCAGCACAAGGGTTTAACCCACTGCGCCACTGGGGGCAATAATAATAATAATAATAATAATAATAATAATAATGAAAGCATATTGGACAATAAGTAGATACAGAAATTGCATAAAGTGCAACTGCTCAACTTGGCCACAAGGGGGAAGTCACAGACTGCTGAAAAAGACACCAAGAGTATGACAAGACTTCATCTTTTCGGAGGGATGGAGGAGGGGAATAGCAAACAATACCTGGCAAAATCCACCCATTTCTCAATTATTTTCTTTGGAGACAAGCGAGTACAGATGATCCCAACGAAGTCTGGCTGCAGAAAGAGATGAAAAGAAGAAACTGAAATGTTTGTTGCATTGTTATGTTTTAATTGCACTGACACTGTTTGATAATTGTACCATGTAAACCGCATTGAGTCGCCTGTTAAGGGCTGAAAAATGCGGTATAGAAATAAAGCAAATAATAAATAAATAAATAAATAAATAAATAAATGGTGCATGACAGATTTCATCCAAATTCACAAATGAGTGATTTTCACTTGTTCACATGATTTGTAAACTGTTTTAAACTGTTAAAAGACTTTGGTTTGTTGTTTTGTTAACTTATGAATCAGAGTCTTTCAAGCCATTGTAACCTCAAGCAGCCCTGCTCAGGTCTTGCAGGCTCAGGGCTCTTGCCTCCCTGATTATCCAACAGTAACTGGATAATGACAAGTTGGAATATATCCTGAAAAAGGGTGACCAAAGATCTGGAAACCAGGCCCTATGGGAAAAGCTTAGGTTGTGGGTTTGGTTAGTTTGGAGAGGAGAGGTGAGGAGAAATCTGAGATGAGACATAATATCCACCTTTAAATATCTGGAGATATGGATATGAAGTAAGCTTGTTTTCCACTGCTCCAGAGACTAGAACCAATGGATTCAAATTTCAATCCATGATATTATACCTAAAAATTAGGAAGAATGTGTTTACTGTGAGAGCTATTGGATAGTATAGACTGCCTTGGAGGTCTTTACACAGATGACTGATGGGCATATATCACGAGTTCTTTAGTTGTATATTCCTACATGGCACAAGGTTGGGCTAGATGGCCATTGTGATCTTTTCCAACTCTAAGACTCTAGGTAAAAATGCTTTAGATCAGTGTTTCTCAACCCCCCTAATGCCACGACCCCTTAATACAGTTCCTCATGTTGAGGTGACCCCCAACCATAACATTATTTTCATTGCTACTTCATAACTGCAATTTTGCTACTGTTGTGTATTGTAATGTAAATATCTGATATACGGGATGTATTTTTATTCACTGGATCCAGTTTGGCACAAATACCCAATATGCCCAAATTTGAATATTGGTGAGGTTGGGGGGGGGGGTCGATTTTGTCATTAGGGAGTTGTAGTTGCTGGGGTTTATAGTTCACCTACAATCAAAGAGCATCTTGAACCCCGCCAATGATAGAATTGGACAAAACTTCCCACACAGAACTCCCATGATCAACAGGAAATACTGGAAAGGTTTGGTGGGCACTGACCTTGAGTTTTGGAGTTGTAGTTCACCTACATCTAGAGAGCACTGTGGACAATAACAATGAGGGATCTGGACCACTTTGCACAGATACCCAATATGCCCAAATGTGAACACTGGTGTAGTTTGGGGGAAACAGACCTTGACATTTGGGAGTTGTCATTGCTGGGATTTACAGTTCACCTACAATCAAAGAGCATTCTGAACCCCGCCAAGGATAGAGTTGTGCCAAACCTCCCACACAGAACCCCCATGATCAACAGAAAACACAGTGTTCTCTGATGCTCTTTGATGACCCCTCTGACACCCCCTTGCAACCCCCCTAGGTGTCCAACCCCCAGGTTGAGAAACATTGCTTTAGATTGTTTGGTTCAGTACAAGATGTGTCTCCTGTTCATAGGCGCAGAAAATCTACATCTAAATCGAAAATTACTTTTCCCAGGGGTCACAGCTCACTCAAAGTTATTCAATTAAAGAATATATATTTACCTTATCCTCATGTAAAGCAAGGTGGTGTATGGCCAACATCCGGATACCCAAGCGGGAGGTGAGAGTCTTGTCCAGAAAGGAACGGATCACTTTCTCATCCTAGGAAAGGAAAGGAAAATCGAATAGGCTGCAGCACTGCCCAAGACCTCATTAGTGGTTATAACAGCTCCATCTGGAAAGTGACATTTTCCCCTCTTTCTTGTAAATCCTTTTCATGTGAATCTTCAAGGGATAACAACGTGCAAGAAACAGAGATGCCGAATCACCTTATTATTTCATCTGTTTTGCCCTCACTACTCTGTGCAGAGATTTATGGTGAACAGAACAAAGGCAAGGCTAGGCTCAGAACATAAAGCACATTTGGATAAATATTCCATTAATTCTGGAATCCAGACTCAACTTCCATGTTTTTCTTACAAGTTACAGCCTCTGGTGTCTTATTTTTAATTATCTTTCCCTCTCAACCCTTTTCTCAGACACAGGCTGCTGAACTCTAACCCAAAACTGCTCAGAAAAAATGAGGAAGTCAGTCTCAATTTAGATAATCCAGACTGGATTATCTAAATTGCAACTGGAGCAAGTGCTTTAAGACCATTAAAGGAATCAGAAATTCCATAATGTACAATGATTCAGTCATGTTCCTTGGAGACAAAACAGTACACCTCTCTTTCCAACCACTGTACACCAACCACTGTAACCTGGCCTTACCTGTATATGCTTACGACACTCCCGTAAGCCCTCAGCTAGTAGCGTCACAACATCCTTGTGGTCATCTAGGAGTTGGCGAACCAGTTTGCAGTACTGGGCCTCAGCTTCTTGGTCCTTAATCTGTTCAGAGGGAAAAAGATAGGGGATAAAATGCCTTTAAAGATCAATGTGCAGGTTGAGGACGGGTGGGGATAGAGGAAAAGAACACACATATAAAGGAGGAAGACATCGAGTCCCACTCAACCAGTCCCACTTCAAGCTAGAAAACACTGAACATCCCTTTATTTTTTTTAAGCCAAAGAACTGGTGTTGTCCATAAACACCTTCAAGATCATGTGGCCAGCATGACTGCATGGAGCGCAATTACCTTCCTGCAAAGCGGTACCTATTGATCTACTCACATTTGAATGTTTTTAAACTACTAGGTTGGCGAAAGCTGGGCCTAACAGAAGGAGCTCAACCCGCTCCCTGGATTTGAACTGCCGACCTTTTGGTCAGCAAGTTCAGCAGCTCAGTGGTATAACCTGCTGTGCCACCAGGGGGCCTGTTGACGCATGATGACCACATAAACATCACAGGGTCTTCTTAGACAAGGAGTATTTGATGTGGTTTGCCACAGACTCTGGATTATAGCCCTGAGCACTGACTCCACCAGCACTGACTCCACTTGACTTCCAAAATCAGACAGGATCTGGTGCCGTCTGGGCATTTAAACATCTTATAACTAGCTTCCAATAATCATGCTTGCATCATATGTTCATATTTTATCTGGCTACTACAAAATATATATTTGTGTTATCTCCATTTATAGGACAATTTCTATAACGTCTTTATGTTCCACGACTGGAGAATACTTACTGGGGGGAATTCACTCAGCTTCTGGAACGCTCGGATGTAAAGCTCATGCTGAAAGAAGGAAAAATGAATTAAAGCGGAAGCACAGATTACAAAATCTGTCAAATTACTTTCTAAATTCTTGGAAGGGTGTGTTCTTAATATATTAGAAGCAAGAAATAATAAGAGCCAGGTTTCCTGGGTTTGAACAAGGCACATTAAATGAGATACTTAGAAAAATTCCATAAAAGAGTTTGAAAAAGTCTGTAAATTATATAATTATATTTTTAGTAGTTTACTCGGCATGGTTGCTGTAATGCACCCATTTCCACCATGATAAAATTAAAAGCTGAAAGAGCCACTGAACTAATGCTAGCCAGTGAAGGCCAAGTTCAGATTGGAAACATCAGCATCAACAGTTCAGGGCTGGAAGAATTGACCTCCCTAGGAAAACATCCAGGCACTGGCCAGGAAATAATATGAAGGCTTAGTAAATACCAGGCCTCCCAGAAATTCCCATTTGCTTTTAATAAGGAAGTTAAAAGAGAGAATATGCCAGTACCATTAATTGGGGAGACTTTTAAAAACTGTATGATCATCTGCATATGTATATTGATGGGTTTGGATCCAGAAGCCTCCAGGTGATGGAGACTGCAACTCCCAGCAGGATAGGCCAGCATTGCTAATGGTGAGGGATGCTGGGAGGTGTAGTTAAACGACTTCTAAAGCAGTGGTTTTCAACCTGTGGATCCCCAGATGGTTTGACCTACAACTCCCAGAAATACCAGCCAGTTTACCAGCTGTTCGGCTTTCTGGGAGTTGAAGGCCAAAGCATCTGGGGACCCACAGGTTGAAAACCAGTGATCTAGAAAAAAATTATAATTCTCACATCTGGAGACTTCCACAAGTTTGTTCAGTCTTTATTCAAATCTATTGTTAAGGCATACTGATAACCATTTGACTGAAAAATAGGAAACAATGTGCGCAATGTGGTATTATTGTGCTGCTTCGTTGCCACATTATTTGAATGTCCACGTCCTAAGAGTCTCACTGCCCTAGTTCCAATATGATCCAGCTACTACTAATCATCTCCTTGAGCTAAGTACAGCCCATGTGGCTCCAATATATGGCCTCTAAAATTCTGAACCCCTCAATTTCTTCATGCTGATTGTCAGGCAATTTTCTGCCCCACAAATTTATTTATTTATTTACACCCCACCCTTCTCAACCCCAAAGGGGATTCAAGGTAGCTTTATACATAGGCAACTATTCAATGCCTTAAAAACAACATACAATTGAAATGAACATTAAAATGAATACATATTAAAACATTTAATAACATTACATTCATTATTAAAACCACACCATCCACAACCATAATCCAGGGCCATTGTAATAGTCATTGCACATACTACGTATCCATCTATTGCAAAACAGCCAAAACATCTCACAATGTTCCTAAATACAGTGACTTATCTTCCCTGCCTCCCACCAGACAACTCTCCAAAAGAAGCCCCAACCAAATAAAAGCCCCCAAATTAGCCAAAGTCATGGCTGAAACACAATAGTGCAGACTGTTGGGATAAATGCATAGAGTAAACTAGCCCACTCTCTCTGCAGTTACCCACTCCTGCTGTAGTGTCCTGGCCCACGTACCACATGGAGGATGGTGGGATTGCAACCAATAATAAAGGGGAGGCTCCGGAAGCCTTTGATGCGATGAGCAATGCGGACCGGAAGTTCATGATGCAGATACCGGGCACTTTTCTGTAATAATAAAGCACAGACAGGTCAGTTGATTATACTGTTTGATTATATTGTTACCCAGATGAACTCTTTTGGAGCATGCAAGCAATCAATGAGTGTGTGTGTCAACTGTAAAAAAAAGATGCATGAAGCTGATTGGTCAGGCAATGCACGGGGTGATGGCTGAGCCTGAAACTTTTGGATACTGCTGCATTTTTGTTCAGGCTCAAGCTATACACGTGCAGAGAAAGGAGAAGCAGAGAGAGCTGCTGAAAAGGTTTCTCATGTGGACACAGAAAGGATCATTTTAAATCTCTCAGGAAATGACATTTAGTGAGTTGATGAAACTGATCACATTGTACATATGTTGTTCTGAACTACAAAGAGTAAACTACGGTACTTGTTCTTTACTGTTCACCTGTGTGGCGTATTTTCTTTCTCTAGCAAGGCAGTGTGTGGGCTGATTCAACGTGAACTACACATGGTTTATTTTACATTATGCCACAAACAGAAGACCATGGTGCCCATAGGATTTTGTCCATCTATAAAAATAAAAATGTAATGTTCGTTTGTGGGATTAACAGAACTCAAAAACCACTGGACGAATTGACACCAAATTTGGACACAAGACACTTAATAACCCAATGTATGTATTTCACTCAAAAAAATGATTTTGTCATTTGGGAGCTGTAGTTGCTGGGATTTATAGTTCCCCTACAATCAAAGAGCATTCTGAACCTCACTGACAATAGAATTGGACCAAACTTGGCACACAATTCTCCCATGAACAACAGAATATACTGGAAGGGTTTGGTGGGCAGTGTCCTTTGGTTTTGGAGTTGTAGTTCACTTACCTCCGGTGATCACTGTGGAATCAAACAATAATGGATCTGTACCAAACTCTACACAAATACTCAATATGCCCAAAGGTAAACATTGGTAGAGTTTGGGGAAAATAGAATCTTGACATTTGGGAGTTTTAGTTGCTGGGATTTATAGTTCACCTACAATCACAGAGCACTCTGAACCCCACCAACGATAGAATTGGGCCAAACCTCCCACACAGAACCCCCATGTGGGCCACAGCAACAGAAAGGGGACAGCTAGTTATAAATAAAATCAATTATTTCATATTTTTGTGCACTGAAAGTGCTGCATAACCAGTCAACAATGTTGGGGGGAAAGGTGAGCTAATGAGGTTTTTTTGGCGAGTCTTATTCTCAGCAGAAGAGCTCCAAGTTAATCTGGGCCAGGAAGACTGCAATGGCATCCAGAAAGATCTTAAGATCTCTTTAAAACACAACATGTTGAGGCTGCAAACACAGACATAATTTTGTTTTTCCCTCAAGGTGCTCAGGCGGCAATGGCAACTGAGTCACAGGTTGCCATAGCTACAGCAGGCGAAAACCTTTACTCTAGTCTGCATGTCCCAGTTTCTGCCTATGCCCGCAGGGAGTTTTTCCTGGTTAACCTGACTGCTTGATCCTACTCGTTTGCTGTGCTCTTGATGGAGCAAACAAGGAAACAAAGATGTTGTCTCCTGGTTGCACACAAGAGATAAACAGGGGTTGCCACACCAACTGATAATAGCGGGAGCTGTCATGACTGGAAAGTTGCACAGAAAACAATTGCAGTGACACACTGACCTATTGTTATCTGCAATCTACAAGTTGGTGTGACCTGACAGAAACCATCAAAAAGCCATTCTGATTCTTGGATTAAGTTTTAGACAATATGGGAATAAGGTCAGGAAGGAAAACAGATGAGAAAGCTCGCTCCTCTGTGCATTTAGGCTGGTGAACCATTGCAGAGTAACTGGGAACTAAGTTATAAGGAACTCAGTCTTGGGACAATAAGATTCAGGGATTCCTGGTACTAAGATGTGGTTTGAGACTAGTTAAATCATGAGTTCCCACAAGGATCTTTTGACATATCTCCATGCATATGGTGCTATGTACTGGCAGGAGCAGTGGGGTGGGGGTGGGGGAGTTGGACCAGATAATTTTTCTATTTAATTCAATCTTAGAAATTCTATAATACTCAGAAAAGAAAGTATTGCAGCTTCTACTAAAACAATCACCGGTTTCTTGCATTTATACCCTGCTCTTGATAGCAAAGCTTTACAACTCCTAATTATTACTCATGTTATCTTGGTGAGGCAACCTTTATTCATTGTTGTGTGGAATTAAATAGGCTTTTGGTATATTTATTTATTTATTTATTTACTCTAGTTGTATCCTGCCTTTCTCTACCCTAAAGGGGACTCAAGGCAGCTTTACATATGACAACTATTTGATGCCTTTGGACAACAAACAGTTAGAATACACAAGTTAAAAATTAAAATTAAATGCACATTAAAACATATAAAACATCGCATTCGTTATTAAAATCACGCCATCCTCAATCATAATCCGAGGTCGATCCAAAGACCAATTGCACATATTTCGAGGCTATTATTGCACTATAGATTAATCTCCAAAGGCTTGACCCCAAAGCCAGGTTTTTATTTTCCTTCTGAAGGCTAAGAGGGAAGGAGTTCCACAGCCAAGGGGCCACCACTGAGAAGGTCCTGGTTGTTGTGATGACTTGTATACAATGCTGAACTACCAAATTCTTGGTACTGCATAGAATGCAAAAATTACACTGCTTCTGTTAAGGATGACTGATAGCCTAAACAAAAATATGAAGCCAAAACACATGGCACAGTCTTTCTATGGATCCTCCAAAATTCCTAAAGTCCAAACATCTCTAAATATGGGAGACAGAAAAGGTTGTAATGCAGAATAACATTGCGGCCCATGCTATGTGCAGACTTGACAGTGTGTAGTATCACCATATATTTTCAGGGATAGTACAGTCACAAGAACACAGTTGTACTTATCCAACAGGGCCATTTGGTGCAGGTTTTGAGACTACATTGATTCAAAATCCACATGGAGGCTTCAAAGATTGAAAAACCACTGCTTACTCAAAATAAATAAAGTTCTTTTTACTAGAAAACTAATCTTGAAAACCAAGACTTACTAGATTTTACGGTAGAGATCAGAAAAAAATCATACCAAAAAGAATTAAAAGCAAGAACAAGAACCAAAACAACTTGGAGATAGGAATCTTACAATCATTAATTTTTGGGGAAGCAGCTGGTCTCACACCTACCAGTAAGTGGCTTCCATCCTGAGAACGTCCAGAATATAGCATGGTGGTGGGCGTCAACCTCACAGAAGGCTGAGGGGAAAAGAAGGAACAAATGTTCACATAGCATCCAAAATGGCCCCATGAAAACAATCAGGGAGACAGCACCAACACTGACTTTTCTCCACCACAAATTAACTTGTCTTTACTACCTTCCTTTCTTCCAGCCATTCCTTAAATCCACAGCTTCTTATGAATGGCTTCCACTCATCCCCTCATGAAAGGAGCGTGTAGTCAGAGCTTCCATATTTTCAGGCCTCACTTTTACAAATTTCACTGAAAATGTTCTCTAGGAATCTCTCAGTCTTCCAGCATGGCTATATGGTTAATTTTTGCTTGAACCTCTAGAGCAGAACCGCACTATTTGTGGCTTTCCAGGTGTTTGGGAATACTGGGACCTGAAGTCCCAAATGCCTGTAGGGTTGCAGATCCTGCAAGCCTGCCCTAGATCTTCCAGCATGGCTCTGCAATCAACTTCTTCTGCTAGAAGTTGACAACAGCACAGAATCACACAGGAGGACCTAGAGCAGTGGTTCTCAACCTGTGGGTCTCCAGATGTTTTGGCCTTCAACTACCAGAAATCCTAACAGCTGGTGAACTGGCTGGGATTTCTGGGAGTTGTAGGCCAAAACACCTGGGGACCCATAGGTTGAGAACCATTAACTTAGAGCTTTCTAGAGATAACATCTCTCTCTAAGTCCAGGATTTGATTCCGTAATCAACGTCCAGAAGAAACTGACCACAGAACCATGTTGGAGGATCTAGAGATTCCTAGAGATGTATTATAAAAAACACACACAGACTTTTAAATTTCTTTTTAAATTTTGTGTTGATCCTGTGCCCCAAATTCCAGCGAATGTGGAGAGGACTGCACTGAAAATGAGGCCCATAGTACCATGTTAACAACTCTTTTGAATATATTTATTTACAGGGTTTATTTATTTATTTACTATAATTCTATCTTGCTCTATCTCACCCTGGAGGGGACTTGGAGCATTGTACAGTCTTGGCAATCATTCAATGTCGCATTGCAACACAAAATATAAAAGTACAACACATATAACATTAAAATCAAAATCAAATAAACATGCAAGGTAACTGCAATTAAAATCTATTAAAATATAGCACCCAGTCCCATAGTCATCGTTCATGCTGTTTTCATTTATGTCAGTTCCATATTGCACTGTGGTTTATGCTATTCATCAAATGCCTGGTTCCACAGCCAGATCTTAACTTTTTCCTGAACACCAGGAGGAAGGGGTCCGATCTGACATTGCTGGGGAGGGAGTTCCATAGCCAAGAGACCACCACTGAGAAGTTCCTTTCTCTTATCCCCACCAGTCACACCTGCAAAGGAGGTGGGACTGAGAGCAGGGCCTCCCTGGCAAATCTTAGCACTTGAACCAGTTCATAGAGGGACATATGTTCAGACAGGTAAGCTGGGCCAGAACTGTTTAGGGCTTTATAGGTCAAAGCCAGCACTTTTACACATTGTATTTCTCTTCCATTTATACAGCCCAAACATAGACGCTGTTTAGTTCTAGTGACTGCTGAAATTTCAGAAAACCTAGATTGTGGGGAAGAAAATTGGTGTGCAGATTTTGTGAGTGGTAGGGCTTCAGTTTCATACATTCCCTCCTCACTTGCTTGACTCTCAAAATGCAAAGCAAAGTTCCCTCTAAATGGAAACCAGATGCTATTCCACATAATAAAGTTGCCACCTTTTTTCACTTGACAAGCTACTTCTGCATTCAAAAGCTGTATAAACAGTAAGGAAAGCAACAGCTGCGGCTTTTCTCCAACTCACAGATGTCAATGGAAGGGAAGAAGCGGCATCTGTTATATATCTGCCAGGTAAAGATGCTTAGCAATTCTCTAGGGGGAGCAAGGGGCAACCATGCTGGCAAATTGTTCCCCTGTAATATGTAGTCACAATTCACCTAGAACTCCCAACTACTATGTGAACACTGGAGCCCTACTCAAATGCCTCAAGTTCCATTCATAAATGGCTTCTGTTCAAAACCGAGCGGGTAACGTCTTCATTGTGCCAAGTGATAACAGAAGCCTCTCTCATAAGGCCTCTTGTATAATGCCAGGCAGATGTTTTATTTAATTAATCAGTGTTTTCCCCAGGGTGGGTTCCATACAGCGGAAGCAAGATTAGACTTCTCCCTTTAGCTTATGATGTGGACACTCCCCCCTTCGGTTCTATGCCAATCTGTTTGGGGAACTCATTAAGTGGCGGTGATTAGAAAAATGGGACCCAAGGGCTCAAAGATAATCCTGTCCAAAAACAATAGAAAATGGGTGATTTCTGAGGGAAATGTAAACTAACAAAGAATTATCTGTTCCTGCCTTCCACTTTTCTTCCCAAAAGTTAGCAAAACACTCCTATCCCCAAATTTTAACAAACTGAGTTGGGTCATAATTTTTTTTAGTAGTCCCAAAACTACTATGAGGAAGAGAATTTGCCTGCTCAGGCCTGTTCTTCACACAACACATCTTCCTGAGGCTTCTAGTCCTGGCAGGGTTTGTCCCTCTGCTGCCAAGAAGGAAGAGTTGGGAGCGTCCAGACCCGCTCATGGCTCACAGCTTGCAGGATGAGGCAAACTACGCCTCAAAGAAGGAAGAGGTTGAGAAACAAGAATGTTTTCCTACTCTGCCAGGCTTTCAGTGTGTTTGGACTGGACTGTGAATGAGAGATAACAGATACGGTAATCGTCTTGTGCTCACCTTTTCGGCTGCTATGTCAATGGCTGACTGGTTATAGAAAGAGGTAACCGTCTTGGATCGCTCACGTGCCAGCTCATGCTGCTGATCGATGGCCGAAGAGGACCGGTATCGGAAAGCAGGGACAAAGAACGGGAACACGCAAGGAGACCGCCCTCCTACTCCACCCACTTCAAGCATCAACAATGTCTTCCACATCATTCTTTTTTCCACAGACAGCTAGAAGCAAAACAGATGTGTTAGAATGGCAATACTGTATAATACATTTGTACATGTTTTCTTGCTTGATATAAAGCTTCTTTAGGTATATGCCCGATGCAGATCTATGGAAATTACTGTATATACTCGAGTATAAGCCTAGTTTTTCAGCCTTTTTTTAGGCTGAAAAAGTCCCCCTCGGCTTATACTCCAGCCAAGGTTATTTATTATTTTATTCTGTTATTATTATTATTATTATTATTACATTTCTTATTTTACTTTATTCATTATTACTATATTTATCATTTTACTCTATTATTATTATTGTTATTATTATAACATTTATTATTTTACTTTATTATTGTTGTTATTATTACAGTCAATACATTTTCCCAGGTTTTTGTGGTAAAATTAGGTGCCTCGGCTTATATTTGGGTCGACTTATATTCCAGTATATATGGTATATACATGGTTTTGCTTCTGCAGTTTCATTGCAGATGCCGCAATGGGTTAAACACTTTTGCCTGCAGGACTGCTGTCCGAAAGATCAGCTGTTCGAATCAGGGGAGCAGGGTGAGCTGCCATCTGTCAGCTCCAGCTCCCCATGTGAGGACATGAGAGAAGCCTCCCACAAGGATGGTAAAATATCAAAACATCCAGGTATCCCTTGGGCAACATCCTTGCAGATGGCCAATTCTCTCACACCAGAAGCGACTTGCAGTTTCTCAAGTCACTCCTGACACGGAAAAAAAAGTTTTACTTAGGGCCTTCTGTTCATGTTATACCCTCTTCTTGGTATCTTGTCAATCATTCCATTTAAAACAATAAGGTACGTCATTATTCAGCTTTAGATAGCCATGCAAAGTCCTGGAACACATCTCCTATGGGTATGGGAGTCATACTGACTAGGATGATTAGGATGGTTTTAAATGGTGTATTTTAATATTCTGATAAATGTTTTTAATGTTTATGTATATATATATAAGAATTTGTGTCCCGGCATTGAATGTTTGCTGTATATATGCTGTGCTCCGCCCTGAGTCCTCTTCGGGGTGAGAAGGGCGGAATATAAATGTTTTAAATAAATAAATACTGAAGTTATAATTTTGATAGGAGTGGGAAGCATGTGGCCCTTCCAATGTTGTCAGACTGCAATGCTATTAGCCATAGGCAGCACAGGCAGTGATGAAGAATGCTAGACGTTGCAGTCCATCAGCTTGGAGAGGTTGAATGGTTCCCATTTCTTGAGTTAGACTGTGTGCCAGTTGGACCCATCGTGATAATTGGTTATTCCTGTGGTATAACACATTAGCTATGTCACAGTTTCCTTCTGTCTGTTTCAATGCTTCACTCAATCAGAGAGGCAGTCCTAACTTTTGGCAAGTTTATACAGAGGAAATCACACTTCACAAGTGAAAAAACACTTCATGTAAATATGTATATGTTGTCATGCATACTAGGATCTTGGGTCATCATACCAGCAATTTTAATGTAAACTATTTAAAACAGATCAGAATGTAAACAATATAAATTAAACTGAGGAAAAATAAGCAGTGATAAAAGCAAATATTGGCCATAATAAATCTAATCAATGGGATATTATTCCCACACAGTGAACAGTATGGCAGCTTGCCTCACACTCTTCCCAAACTGCAATTCTCTCAAAATATTTCAATCAAGAGTATTAAGTTAGGAATATTATTGGTTCTGAAGCAATGCTAATAGATAAGAATTAAATATCCATCTGGGGCTGCGTTGGGACAAAGGGGTTAACCCTTGTGCTGCTGAACTGCTGACCTGAAGATTGGCAGTTTGAATCCTCAAGATGGACTGAGCTCTCATTTGTCAGCCCTAGTTCCTGCCAACCTAGCAGTTAGAAAACATGCAAATGTGAGTAGATAAATAAGTACCACTTTGGCAGAAAAAAAGGCAAAGAGACGTTCCAAGCAATCTTGCTGGCCACATGACCAGGAGGTGACAACGCAGGTTCCTAGGCTTGAAAATGGAGACAAAGCACCTTCCAGAGTCAGAGATGAGCACCACCTTCATGAAAGGAAAAGCCTTGCCTTTGTTTGTGTTTGTGGTCTCATGTTATTGTAAAGGCACTAAATGTTTGCTTATGTTTGTAAATGCTGTAATCTGCTCTGAGTCTCCTAGGGGAGAAGGGCGGAATATAAATAAAGTGTATTATTACTATTATTATTATTATTATTATTATTATTAAAATATGACAAATATAAAACCAGACAGCTAGATTACAATTATTATTATTATTATTATTACAATTATTATTTATTAAAATATGACAAATATAAAACCAGACAGCTAGATTACAATTATTATTATAACAATTATTATTAATTTTAGATTATTATTATTATTATTAAAATATGACAAATATAAAATCAGACAGCTAGATTACAGCTATTGTACATAAGATACAGAAACAGGATGGCAGACTAAAGCAGTCCCTACAGCTAAGATGGAACTGAGAATAGATTCTGCTAAGTAATCTGCAGCTTGAGATCATACCACCAAAATCAATATGTATTTGTTTTCCTGAGGATAAGCAATTTAACAATGCAGTAGACTTACTCCTAAAATGACAAATTATACTTCTTTCTGCTTTCTCCCGGTCTGGGCACTCTCCCCTCTGGCAGGATCTCCGTGCATTCCCTATGGGAGAAGGCAATTGATTAATTCACACATCCTGGGACATTATTACTGTATATACTCGAATATAAGCTGAGGCACCTAATTTTACCACAAAAAACTGGGGAAACATATTGACTTGAGTATAAGCTGAGGGTGGGAAATGCAGCAGCTACTAGTAAATTTCAAAATAAAAATAGATACCAATGCACATACATTAATTGAGGCATCAGTAGGTTAAATGTTTTTGAATATTTACATAAGATATTTAAGGTAAGACTGTCCAACTATGATTAAACCATTATTCTAACCTTCTTCAATGTAAATATGCTTACGTATCCTTCCAATAATAATAGAGTAAAATAATAAATGTAATAAAAATGATAATGGAGTAAAATAATGGAAATGTAATAAAATAATAATGGAGTAAAATAATGTAAGTGTAGTAATAACAACAATAATAAGAAAAATAATAAATGTAATAATAAGAGTAAAATAATAAATGTAAAAATAATAAATAGGGTAAAATAATAAATGTAATAATAATAATAATAATAATAACAAAACAACAATACCATAAAATAATAAATAACCTTGACTCGAGTATAAGCCGAGGGGGGCTTTTTCAGCCTAAAAAGAGGCTGAAAAACCCGGCTTATACTCGAGTATGTATGGTAAATGCTTGACTGGCAGTCCTGAACATGTGGACAGCTCAAGTTGCTTCATTTGAGGTGCTTTAACTCTGGTGGCCCATTCATACATGGAAGTTATGAGTCTACATGTTCCACAAAAGAAATGCAGATGTCAGATAAGATGAGGAAAGAGATGCGAAGACTCTCAGAGTAGGAAAGCGTAGAGGTGCACACGCCACCTTCCAAGCATTAGAATGATAAAATCTCAGAGTTGGAAGAAACCACATGGGTCAGCTAATCCAATTGTTTGCCATGCAGGGATATGCGACTAAAGCATTCCTGAAAGATGACCATCCAACCTTTATTCAAAGATCTCCAAAGATGGAAAGGCCACCAACTTCGGGGACAATCTATTCCAGCTGAGAGGGATTTTAAGCACAGAATTGAACAAATAAGACAATTATTCCTCAATCATAACGGTTTTGCACTCTTCTTTTAGCCATCTCGTGGTTAAAGTAAGGAGCCCCCAATGGCACAATGGGTTAAAACCTTGTGCCAGCAGAACTGCTGACTAACAGGTCAGTGGTTTTAATCCAGAGACAGCAGGTGAGCTCTTGCTGTGAGCTCCAGCTGCCCATGAAGGGACATGAGAGAAGCCTCCCACAAAGATAGTAAAACATCAAACATCCGGGCATCCCCTGGGCAACATCCTTGCAGACGGCCAATTTTCTCACACTAGAAGTGACTTGTAGTTTCTCAAGTCGTTCTCGACACACACAAAATGGCTAAAGTCACAGGACATTACAAAGTCTGCCATAAAAACCACACTGATCCATTATGCTCCACTTGTGCCATAAAGACCACGTTTACAACAGCAACCTGTTGGCAATTGCCTCCTTTTAGTGCTGGGTGTACACATTTCACATCATTATGTCCTCTCATACAGCTATGCAGTCATACAACTCAGGCTTGCATCTAGTTTTATTGACACAAAGATTAAAATGGGCAAACATAAGCTTGAAATCACTTGAAAGGAAAGGGAGAGAGTGAGAAGCAGGACTCAATTTAGATCCAGCAGAAATCTCACAGTAGATTTACCTCAAGTAAATTTGCTTATCTCCTGCCAGCTTCCTTGTTCTCCAAGGACAGGTAGCTCCGCTTCCATCTAAAAAGCAAGGGAGGAAAAATCCAGTTATTAGAAAAACAGTCTATAGAGGAGAAGCATTTAATAATATATTTTTATCAAATTTATACAATTAGGTAAAGGTAAAGGTTTCCCTTTGAAATTAAGTCTAGTTGTGTTCTACTCTGTTGGGTGGTGCTCATCTCCATTTCTAAGCCAAAGAGCCGGCGTTGTCCGTAGACGCCTCCTAGGTCATGTGACCAGCATGACTACATGAATCGTCATTACCGTCCCGCTGAAGCGGAACTTATTGATCTACTCACATTTGCATGTTTTTGAACTGCTAGGTTGGCAGAAGCTGGACCTAACAACGGGAGCTCACCCCACTCCCTGGATTCAAACTGCCAACCTTTCAGTCAGTAAGTTCAGCAGCTCAGCGCTTTAACCCACCGCGCCACTGGTGATTCTGACTTATATAGTACAGAATAAAAGAACTCTAATTAAAAAGAACTATCCATGAACAGTAGGCCAGTGGTATCCGCTGAAGTTTGGTTTCCAGGATTCCCTGAGGGTATCAAAATCCATAAATGCTCAAGTCCTATTATATACTATGGCATAATACAATAGTGTCCCTTATAGAAAAATTTATAATTGGGGGGTTGATGGAGAGGCAGGGGGGATTTTCAAAATGAGGATGATTGGATCCATGGAGAGCCCCAATGTGCTCACCGTAGCTTAGAAAAGAGGAACATACCATTGTACAAGTCCCTCCCTCCAATAGCCAAATCTGGTACAGTCCAGATATAGGTTTACCATCCCCAATGAAAACTACAGTAGTTCATAGGATAAGAATCTATATATTCTTGGACTCTAACTACTATCTGCCCCAACCAACATGGCCAGTGGGGCAAAATGCAACCGAATAATACCTGGAAAAACAAAGGCTGCCTCATCTTGCCTATTTGACAAATAAAAACTGGGATATGAATGACCAAGAATTATATCAGAGTGGTAAGATGGCAAAAATAATTCATGCAGTACAACACCCAAGTCAAGAGAGACTACAGTGGTTTTGGTTTTGACTGAAACTATAGGGAACATCAAGTGTCCACCACCTCCTATTGTCCATTGAGATAACTGAGTGCAAACCACTTTAAAACCAGTCTGCAAGATCTGAAGTAAACTAAAAAGGGGGAAGGTAGAGAAAATATGTGACATTACAAATGCAGTGGGATGACAGAGGCCTGTCCCTGCCAAATTGAGACAGTTGGAGGGTGTGCTGCCTTCATCATCATCATCATCATCATCATCATCATCATTTATATCCCTCCAAACTTAAGAAATGGGGCTACAAAGTGGAATCCTGGACATGCGAGTGTGGAGAAGAGCAAACTACAGACCACCTGCTGCAATGCAACCTGAGCCCTGCCACATGCACAATGGAGGACCTCCTTGTGGCAACACCAGAGGCACTCCAAGTGGCCAGATACTGGTCAAAGAACATTTAATCAACTACCAAGCTTGCAAACTTTGTGTTTTGTTTGTTTGTCTGTTAAAAAATGCAATGCAACTGTTTGGTCTGCCCCTGACACGATAAATAAATAAATAAATTCATATCCCTCCACCATCTCCCAAAAGGGACTCAGGGTGGCTTACAAGGCACTCAAAGCGCAGTATATAACATAAACAGTACATGAGTATAAAACAATATCATATAAAATTCTAAAAACACTTACTATCAACATATAAAATAAAATAACACAAGTTAAAAATGCAGACCATCTGTTGTTAAAACTAGCTGCCATCAATTCACAACTAAAGTACCAGAGTGTCATCCTACTCGAGGCCAAAAGACTGCTTAAAAATACATGTATTTAGACTGGATCGGAAGGATTCAAAAGTGGGGGCTAACCTAATCTCTTTTGGGAGGGTATTCCAGAGCCAGGGAGCCGCCACAGAGAAGGCCCTCTCTCTCGTCCCCACTAACCTCACTTGTGGGACTGAGAGTAGGGCCTCCCTGCTGATCTCAAAGCCCACGCTGGTTCATAGTGATGTGGTCTCGAAGATATGTTGGACCCAAAGTGTAATAACCTACACCTTGAACTGAGCCTAGAAAATTGTCAGAAGCCAGTGGAGCTGTTACATAGTATGTTCCTTATAGCTAGCCCCAGTTAGTAATCTGGCAGCCAACTTTGCACTAACTGAAATTTCCGAACCGTCTTCAAAGGCAGCCTCATGTAGAGTGCATTACAGTAGTCCATTCTGGATGTAACTAAGGCATGGACTGTGGACATGGTTGGAATTGTGCAACCCTCTAAATGTTGCCAAACTGCTTCTCCTCATGTTCCTAACTAATCACTACGCTGGCTGGAGAATTTGCAGTTCAATGACATCTGGAGAATCTGCAATTCAACAATATTTATGCCTTAGATGAGTTCAAACAGAGATGGCGTGCAAGTCTAGAATACTGTTGTATGTGCTCATGTATAAGTCTAGAAAAAAAACTTAAGTTGGGTCTATGTAAGTACTGAATTTCCTAATTGAGTAGCAAAAGATAGGATTTTGATCTGTCCCAAGAGAACCTAAAAGAAGTACCACTCTCTCCTCTACTTTCTCTATTGGCCCTTTCTCTTCTCTGCAGAATGACTCTTGAATAGGTCACATAAAATTCACAATTCTAACCCCCAAACTATCCCTCAATGCAAACATAAGGTTGATTTATACACGAGTATAAACCAAGCATGGGCAAACTTCAGTCCTCCGGATGTTTAGAACTTCAACTCCCACAATTCCTAACAGCCTACTGAAACGTCAGGAGAGAATGCCTCTAGACCATGGCCATATAGCCCGAAAAAACCTACAACAACCCAGTCTACTGGAATTGTGAGAGCTGAAGTCCAAAACACCCAGATGACCGAAGATTGCCCATGCTTTGGTAATCTGGGTGTTTTGGACTTCAGCTCCCACAATTCCAGTAGGCTGTTAGGAATTGTGGAAGATGAAGTCCTAAACATCCGGAGGGCTGAAGTTTCCAATTCGGAAAGAGAGAGCAGACTTAAAGAATTAGGACATAAGAAGGAAACAAAACGAATACAGTAGAGCCTTGCTTATCCAACGTAAACAGGCTGGCAGAACGATGGATAAGCAAAAATATTGGATAATAAAGAGGGATTAAGGAAAAGCCTATTAAACTTCAAATTACGTTATGATTTTACAAATTAAGCACCAAAATGTCATGTTTTACTACAAATCGACAGAAAAAGCAGTTCAATACACAGTAACGTTATGTAGTAATCACTGTATCTACAAATTTAGCACCAAAACATTGCAATGTATTGAAACAGCTGTGGATCCGGGCAGGAGGCAGACTGCGTTGGATAATACAAAATGTTGGGTGTGCTAAGGTTGGAGACTCTACTGTAGTTCCCTTCAAATCACAGCTTTGAGAGGGCAGAGAGGCCTTCCTAGACTGGGGAAGCCCACCAAGAAATAACATCTTTTGGCTTTCTAGGCAGGATGAAAACTAAGACACCCGGTTTCCATTTCAGGCAGAGGATGAGGCCTTGCGGCTCAGCAAACTGGAAGCCAGAAGCCCAGATTCCTGGCCTCAGCTGCCCCTAGGAAGGAGGAACAGGAGGAGGGGAGAGACGGGTCTCCTGGAGGGCATGAACTTATCCACTCACCTCCTGCCCATGCGGGTCCCCAGGTTCCATATGGGCACTGCCGAGGAAGCAACGCTGCCAAGGCCCTGTTTGTCTGGCTGCTATCAACAGAGTCTTCTGGCTCTTGGCACAGTGTACACGCACGCAGCAGCTGCCCCAGCCCAGCTCCTCCCTACGCCTCCAACCTCATTTGACCGGGAGCAGCTGAAGACGGCAGGGAGGGGAAGCCCAGCAGCATCAAAAGGGTGCCCAGGGGAAAAGGTCCTGGGAGGTTTCATTAAGGTTTTCGCAACCAAAGAAGATGACGGGGTGCTAATCATTTAGGTTAGGCATGGGCTAACTTTGGCCCTACAGGTGTTTTGGGCTTCAACTCCTACCATTCCTTACATCTCGGCATTTTTCTATCAAGAATACAAACTGGACAGGCAATCTGACACAACAAAACTAGCTTTATTATTGAAGGTTTTCACGGCTGGAATCACTGGGTTGTTGTAGGTTTTTCAAGCTGTATGGACATGTTCTAGAAGCATTCTCTCCTGATGTTTCACCTGCATCTGTAGCAAGCATCCTAAGAAGTTGTAAGCTAAATTTCTTTTAAAAACTAATTGCTATCAGGTGCATTCAAGTTGTTTCCAATATATGAAAAAAGGTGAATCTATCACAGGATATATATATCTATATAAATAAAAATGTAATGTTCGTTTGTGGGATTAACATAACTCAGAAACCACTGGATGAATTGGCACGAAATTTTGAGGCAGTACGCCTAACAGTTCAACGAGTGTTCATCACCCCTAAAACACAAAAAACCCTCAGCAGAATGGACTTAAAAAACCCAAAAATACACACACACACATACATATATATATAAACATACACATACGTATGCGTGTGTACATGTATATATATATATACACACACACACCCAAGCACACACAAATATGCACACACATACATCTACATACACACATATATACATATACATATGCGCATATACACATGCGCACATACATATACATATATAAACACAAATATGAATAAAAACAAGCACGCACATATACATAATATACATATGCACTTATAAACACACAAATATATACACACATATTATTTATTTATTTTATTTATTTCTATACCGCATTTTTCAGCCCAAACAGGCGACTCAATGCGGTTATATACACATATATACACATCTACAAACACACATATGCACACACATATATACACCCACACATACCCCACACACACGCATATCTAATCTATCTATATCTAGAAAGATAGATGCACACACACAAACACACAAATATACACAGATACACAAATATAAACACACATATACACACACACAAAACACTTATATACAGACTAGGCCACAGCAACGCGTGGCAGGGGATGGCTAGTGTGTGTATTTGCAAGATTGATTCTTAGTGGATTCGTTTCTTCTGAGAGAGTAACCAAATACGTTTCCATGTCCAAGCAGAGATTCAAACCCTGGCCTCAGAGGCCCCTTCTACACTGCCATTGTATGCAGTTTAACTGCCTTGAAGTGGATTATACGAATCTACACTGCCATATAATACTGCAACTCGCAGGAACACCTCAGCAAACAAGATTCCAAAAGTGGCAGGCTAAAACATGGAACCTCAAGCCATGACTGGTACCAGATGAGAGACTCCCTCCTGGGTACATTGGGTGACCTGAAAGGCGATGAACTGACTGTGCTCTGGAACCGTGAGATGCAGAGCCAACCTTAAGAAATGGGGCCACAAAGTGGAGTCCATGACATGCGAGTGTGGAGAAAGCAAACCACTGACCACCTACTGCAATGCAACCTGAGCCCTGCCACATGCACAATGGAGGACCTTCTTATAGCAACACCAGAGGCACTCCAAGTGGGCAGCTTCTGGCCAAAGGAAATCTACTATAATGGCAAGTTTAAAAACTTTGTTTGTGTTTTAAAATACATTACAACTGTACCCTTGGTTCGCTTCTGATACGATAAATAAATAATAATACTGACATATAATGCACTTCGGTGCAGTTAAATGGCATTCTGAAACTGCATCATATGGCAGTGTTAATGGGGCGCCAGTGTCCTAATCCAACACTCAAACTACTACATCACACTGGCTTTTTATATTAAAAAATCCACATTTTCTAATTAACTGTGAGTTTAAAATGTTTCTTGATAAAACAAACTAAAAAGTAACAGTCAGACCCTGATATACTTGTAGTTTTGGTTTCAATTCAATAATTTCTGAGGGCTATTTTTTTTACTAATGTTTCTAGACTTATGCACAAGTACATAAAGTGCACAAGCCTTCTAGGCAGTGGGTTGTTGTGAGTTTTCCAGGCTGTATGGCCATGTTCCAGAAGCATTCTCTCCTGATGTTTCACCTGCATCTATGGCAAGCATCCTCAGAAGTTGTGAGGTCTGTTGGAAACTAGGCAAGTGGGGTTTATATATCTGTGAAATGTTCAGGTGGGGAAAAGAACTCTTGTCTGTTTGACGCAGGTGTGAATGTTGCAATTATCAAGATTAATTAGAATTGAATGGCCTTGAGCTTCAAGGCCTGGCTGCTTCCTGCCTGGGGAATCTTTTGTTGGGAGGTGTTGGCTGGCCCTGATTGTATCTTGTCTGGAAATCCTATGTTGTTCTTAATTTACTATCCTGACTTTAGAGTTTAATACTGGTATTAAATACTGGTGGATTTCAATGGCAGGAAGCAGCCAAGTCTTGAAGCGGCAAGGCCATTCAATGCTAATCAAGCTTGCTAATTGCAACATTCACACTTGCCTCAAACAGAGTTCTTTCTCCCACCTGGACATTCCACAGATATATAAACCTCACTTGCCTAGTTTCCAACAGACCTCACAACCTCTGAGGATGCCTGCCATAGATGTGGGGGAAACGTCAGAAGAGAATGCTTCTGGAACATGACCATACAGCCTGGAAAACTCCAAGCAACCCAGTGATTCCGGCCATGCTATTTCCTTTTAGACATTACACTACTGCATGGTGTTCTGTAAATTATTATATATCACGATCGTTGCACACAACGCTTTGTGAAACACAAACACTAAAGAGAGATCTTTGTCTTCGATGTTTCATGTGCAGCTTTCCCAATATCACGTCCCCACCACAGGCTAGTCCCGTGTGCTTTTGAAGTATGTACTTATAGAAGCCGCTGCTCCCTGCCAAGAGTATTTGGAACAATTGCCATTTCCTTGCCAAGTCCAGCTGTTTACATTCCCCAGGTTCAGCCAGTTAAAGGAGAAAGGAGCAATGCAGGACATCTTGGACACCAGCCCAAGCTTATCTTGCAACTCTATGTAGAACAAGGCTGATCAAGCCCAACTGCGGCAGCTGCCCTTTCCTCCTGAAGTCCCCTTCCTTTAACCTACCAGACTCTAGCTGGGTGTTAATGGCTTTAATTCCCACCTTTGGTACATCCCCTATTCATGAGGAACCTAAATAACAAACATAAATGGCAACCAAAGCAGAACATTTTTGTCACTTTACAGAGCAACCAAGCATAAACCTACACTGCAATTTGCCACCACTTGAAAGCCATGGCTCAATGCTATGGAATTCTGGGAGTTGTAGTTTTTCAAGGTCTTTGGTCTTCTTTGCCAAAGGGTGCTGGTGATTCACCAAACTACAAATCCCAGGGTTCCACAGCATTGAGTCACAGCAGGTAAAGTAGTATCGAATGACATTAACTTAATAGTGTAGATCAGGCACGAGCAAGCTTCGGCCCTCCAGGTGTTTTGGACTTCAACACCCACAATTCCTAACAGCCAGAATTGTGGGAGTTGAAGTCCAAAACACCTGGAAGGCCGATGTTTGCCCTTGCCTGCTCTACACTATAGAACGGTGGTTCCAAACCTTTAGTTTGCCAATTCTTTCGGACTTCAACTACCAGAAATCCCAGCTCGCTGACCAAGAGGAATTGTGGGAGTTGAAGTCCAAAACACCTGGAAGGCCGATGTTTGCCCTTGCTTGCTCTACACTATAGAACGGTGGTTCCAAACCTTTAGTTCTCCAATTCTTTCGGACTTCAACTATCAGAAATCCCAGCTCACTGACCAGGAGGAATTGTGGGAGTTGAAGTCCAAAACACCTGGAAGGCCCAAGTTTGCCCTTGCCTGCTCTACAGTATAGAACAGTGGTTCTCAACCTTTAGTTCTCCAGTTGTTTTGGATTTCAAATCCCAGCCTGCTGAACAGGTGTTAGGAATTGTGGGAGCTCAAGTCCAAAACACCCGGAGGACTAAAGGTAGCAAACCACTGCTATAGAATCAATGCTGCTTGACACTGCTCGAACTGCCATAGCTCAATGCTATGGAATAACAGCAATTGTAATTTGGAGTGACACCATCACTACTTGGCAGAGAAGGCCAAAACTGTTAGGAATTGTGGGAGTTGACGTCCAAAACACTAGAGGGGCGAAGATTTCCCATTCCTGGTGTAGACTCATCCAATGCCATTCAATGTTGTCAAACAGCATGAGGCTATCACCGACCACGTAATACAGTTTCAGATTGCATTTTATGGCTCATCCAAGAAAGTATCCACGCCGTACAAACAATGCAGTTCAACGCCACTCTGTCATGGTTCAAGGCTAAGGCAACCTTGGGAGTTGTAGTTTGGTGAGGCCCCGCCTCTCTTTGGCAAAGAAGGCTTGTCAAACGACAACTCCCGTATTTCCATAGCAATGAGCCTTGGCAGTTAATAGGGTATTGAACAGCATTCATCCTACAGTATAGATCAGGCCTGGGCAAACTTGGGCCCTCCATGTGTTTTGGACTCCAACTCCAACAGTTCCTAACAGCCTACCAGCTGTTGTAGGAATTATGGGAGTTGAAGTCCAAAACACATGGAGGGCCCAAGTTTGCCCAGGCCCGGTGTAGATACACATAGAATCATAGTTGGAAGAGACCTCATGGGCCATCCAGTCTAACCTCCTGACAAGAAGCAGAAAAATTGTATTCAAACCACCCCCAACAGATGGCCATTCAGCCTCTGTTTAAAAGCCTCTATAGAAGGAGCCTTTACCACACTTTGGGGAAGATAGTTCCACTGCTGAACGGCTCTCACAGTCAGAAAGTTCTTCCTAATGTTCAGATGGAATCTCCTTTCTTGTAGTTTGAAGCCATTGTTCTGCATCCTAGTCTTCAGGGAAGCAGAAAGGAAGCTTGCTCCCTCTTCCCTATGACTTCCTCTCACATATTTATACATGGCTATCATGTCTCCTCTCAGTCTTCTCTTCTGCAGGCAAAACATGCCCAGCTCTTCAAGCCACTCCTCATAGGGCTTGTTCTCCAGACCCCTGATCATTTCAGTCGCCTCTGAACACATTCCAGCTTAGAATCAACATCTCCCTTCAATTGGGGTGCCCAGAATTGAACGCAGTATTCCAGGTGTGGTCTAACCAAGGCAAAATAGAGGGGTAGCATGACTTCCTTGGATCTAGACCAGGGGTCCTCAAACTAAGGCCCGGGGGCCGGATATGGCTATCCAAGGTCATTTACCTGGCCATCACTCAGGATCTACCTAAGTCTGAAATGACTTGAAAACACACAACAACAATCCTAGGTCATCAGCCAAAAGCAGGCCCACACTTCCCACTGAAATACGAATACGTTTATATTTGTTAAAATTGTTCATTTTAATTATTGTATTGTTTTCAAGTGTTTTTTGCACTACAAATAAGATATGTGCAGTGTGCATAGGAATTCATTCATACTTTTTTCAAATTATAATCCGGCCCTCCAACACTTTGAGGGACTGTGACCTGGCCCTCTGTTTAAAAAAATTGTGGATCCCTGATCTAGACACTATTATTTATTTATTTACAACATTTATATGCCGCCCTTCTCACCCCAAAGCTGCTTGCAAGATGTGTATATATACTATATTTGTATACCGCTTTTCTCATTCCTCGTGCGACTCAAAGCGGTTAACAATAGTAAAATTCAATGCTCAGACCAACATAAAATAGTTAAAAACAATTAAAACAGTAGCATATTAAATAATCCATTATACATCAATAAACATTGTTAGCGTCTCATAATTAGAATCAGGATCGTTTCATCATCCAATTGTTCCATATTCCTATATTCTTTACACTGCCTATTCAAATGCCTGCTTGAACAACTAGGTCTTCACTTTCCTGTGGAACAATAAAGAGGGGGACAACCTAATATCTGTAGGAAGGGTGTTCCACAGCCAAGGGGACACCACTGAGAAGGCCCTGTCTCTCGTCCCCACCAGATGTACATATGACGCAGGCAGGACCGAGAGCAGGGCCTCCCTAGACGATCTTAATGTCCTAGTGGGTTCATAGGAGGAGATGGGTTTGGACAGGTAAGTTGGGCCAGAACCATTTAGGGAAGCGTTTCTCAACCCCTGGAGGGGTCGCCAGGGGGTGTCAGAGGGGTCACCAGAGACCATCAGAAAACAGTATTTTCTGTTGGTCACAGGGGTTTTGTGTGGGAAGTTTAGCCCAATACTATTGTTGGTGGGATTCGGGATGCTTTTTGATTCTAGGTAAACTATACATCCCAGCAACAATCAACTCCCAAATGTCAAGGTCTATTTTCCTCAAACTCTACCAGTGTTCACATTTGGGTAAATTGAGTATCCGTGCCACGTTTGGTCCAGATCTATCGTTATTTCAGTCCACAGTGCTCTCTGGATGGAGGTGAACTACAACTCCCAAACGCAAGGTAAATGTCCACCAAACCCTTTCAGTATTTTCTGTTGGTCATGGGAGTTCTGTGTGCCAAGTTTGGTTCAATTCTATCCTTGGTGGAGTTCAGAATGCTCTTTGATTGTAGGTGAACTATAAATCCCAGCAACTACAACTCCCAAATGACAAATTAATCCCCCCCAACCCCACCAGTATTCAAATTTGGTCCAGTGATGAAAATACATCCTACATATCAGATATTTACATAATAACAGTAGCAAAGTTGCAGATATGAAGTAGCAACAACAATAATTTTTTGCTTGGGGGTCACCACAACATGAGGAACTGTATTAAGGGATCGTGACATTAAGAAGGTTGAGAACCACTGGTTTAGGGTAATATTACATGGAATATAAAATATATTAGTATAATATTGTATTAGAAGTAGTAGTAGTAGTAGTAGTAGTATATTTACTAATAATATATTATTAGTAAAGGGCATGAAACAAGATGAAGACACTATACTCCTCCTATTTATGCAGGCCAAAATCCCATTGGCTTTTTTAGCTGCAGCATCACATTGCTGGCTCATGTTTACCTTGTTGTCCACAAGGACACCCCAGTCCAATGGTTGTCAACCTGTGGGTCCCCAGGTGTTTTGGCCTACAACTCCTAGAAATCCCAGCCAGTTTACCAGCTGTTAGGATTTCTGGGAGCTGAAGGCCAAAATATCTGGAGACCCACAGGTTGAGAACCACTGCCCAAGACCTTGGCTTTAACTATGAGGCCCTAAACATTTAGGTGGGCTATAGTTCCATTTAAACCAGTTCCCCTCTTCTTTGAGGGGAACTGAAACCATTCATTTTAGCCCCCAATATCTTGACACAGTCCTGGCTTTGCCAAGCTCCTCTCCAGTATTAAAAGAACCCCATAACAACCATGTCTTTCTTCCCCAAGGCGCTGCTAAACAATACAAAAGCCTGCCATCCTTTCCTTGGTTGCTGTGACTAGAACGCCTCAATCTTAAACACCCTCCCTGGCTCCCCCCCTATCAGCAATCACAATGGTACCTTCCACGAGGAGGGCCCTTACCGCCGAGTCCCAAACGCCGCAGCGGTTTCCGCACTTTAGGGACCGGACTGAACCAGCTGGCTCTTTGGGAGAGGGGGAACTGATGCCAGGCGAGCGCTGACGGAGGGAAGTAATGCCTTCTGGGAAATGGAGTCCTTTCCCTTCCAGTGCGCTCTCTCTCTTTCCCCAAACAGGAAGTGCGCTGGTTTTGAAATAGAACACAAACAAAAGGGAAGCGCGCGGCAGTATGGGAAGTGTAGTCTTTGAAGGATGTTGCTAGGCTATCATTTTATTTAGATGTTGGTTTTTTAAATTATTAAATACCTTTTAAAAATTATTAATAATTTAATAAAAAATAATTTAAAGATTTAAAATAAGTTTAAAATAATGAAAATTAAAATAATTTTAAAATAAAATTAAAATAATTTTAAAATAATTAATAAAAAATAATTTAAAGGTAAAGGTTTCCCCCTGACATTAAGTCCAGTTGTGTCCGACTCTGGGGTGTGGTGCTCATCTCAATTTCTAATCCGAAGAGACAGGGCCTTCTCAGTGGTGGCCCCTCGGCTGTGGAACTCCCTTCCCTAGGGATATTAGATCGGCCCCCTCCCTCCTGTCCTTCCGAATAAGAGTAAAAACTAGGCTTTTTGAACAAGCTTTTAGAAGGCAGGATCATCAAGTTTGCAGACGACACCAAATTGGGAGGGATAGCCAATACTCCAGAGGACAGGAGCAGGATTCAAAACAATCTTGACAGATTAGAGAGATGGGCCAAAACTAACAAAATGAAGTTCAACAGGGACAAATGCAAGATACTCCACTTTGGCAGGAAAAACGAAATACAAAGATACAGAATGGGGGATGCGTGGCTTGAGAGCAGTACGTGTGAAAAAGATCTTGAAGTCCTCGTGGACAAGTTAAACATGAGCCAACAATGTGATGTGGCAAAAAAAGCCAATGGGATTTTGGCCTGCATCAATAGGAGCATAGTGTCTAGATCTAGGGAAGTCATGCTACCCCTCTATTCCGCCTTGGTTAGACCACACTTGGAATATTGTGTCCAATTCTGGGCACCACAATTCAAGAGAGGGATTGAGAGGTGGAATGTGTCCAGAGGAGGGTGACTAAAATGATCAAGGGTCTGGAGAACAAGCCTTATGAGGAGCGGCTTAAGGAGCTGGGCATGTTTAGCCTGAAGAAGAGAAGGCTGAGAGGAGATATGATAGCCATGTATAAATATGTGAGAGGAAGCCACAGGGAGGAGGGAGCAAGCTTGTTTTCTGCTTCCTTGCAGACTAGGACGCCGCACAATGGCTTCAAACTAGAAGAGAGGAGATTCCATCTGAACATGAGGAAGAACTTCCTGACTGTGAGAGCCGTTCAGCAGTGGAACTCCCTGCCCCGGAGTGTGGTGGAGGCTCCTTCTTTGGAAGCTTTTAAACAGAGGCTGGATGGCCATCTGTCAGGGGTGATTTGAATGCAATATTCCTGCTTCTTGGCAGGGGGTTGGACTGGATGGCCCATGAGGTCTCTTCCAACTCTTTGATTCTATGATTCTATAAGTGCAACAGAATAGGTAATTATGCAATAGGAAGAATGAACATGGAATGGCTGGACAATGCTGCTGGATAATGATTGTAACAGGACCGGTGATTATATGTTTTTAAATGGTTTATATATGCTTTTTTTTTTATATTGAGTCAAATGTTTTTAACTGTATTTTTATTGGGTTGTTGTAGGTTTTTTTGGGCTATATGGCCATGTTCTAGAGGTATTTTTATTAATGTATGGCACTAAAATTGCTATTTCTGTGAGCCGCCTTAAGTCGTCGCAAGGCTGGATGGCCATCTGTCAGGGGTGATTTGAATGCAATATTCCTGCTTCTTGGCAGGAGGTTGGACTGGATGGCCCATGAGGTCTCTTCCAACTCTTTGATTCTATGATTCTATGGCTGAGAAAGGCGGGCTACAAATGCTGTAAACAATAAATAAATAAATAAATATTTTATGCAGTTTCCTTCATGGGAAACGCACTCCAGTATGAATGCACTCTGAGTCTTTCTTTCTCTGAAATGGGCATATACAGCTAAAGCTTCTTGATAGTCAACTAGTATAGGTCCGATGGCAGCCAGTATAAATACAGTGGTTTGAGACCAAAGTTTGAATCGATGCTTAGCTATAGAAATCCAATGGCTTTTTTTTTTTTTGTCATGTCAGGAGCAACTTGAGAAACTGCAAGTCGCTTCTGGTGTGAGAGAATTGGCCATCTGCAAGGACGTTGCCCAGGGGACGCCCGGATGATTTGATATTGTTATCATCCTTGTGGGAGGCTTCTCTCATGTCCCCGTATGAGGAGCTGGAGCTGATAGAGGGAGCTCATCTGCCTCTCCCTGGATTCGAACCTGCGATCTGTCGGTCTTCAGTCCTGCCGGTTCAGGGATTTAACCCACTACGCCACCGGAGGCTCCATAAGATGATCCAATGGCTGACCTTAGGCAAATCATAAGGTGCATCTACACCAGGCATGGGCAAACTTCAGCCTTCCAGGTGTTTTGGACTACAACTCCCACAATTCCTAACAGCCAGTAGGCTGAGAGTTGTAGTCCAAAACACCTGAAGGGCCGAAGTTTGTCTGGTCTACACTGTCTGGTCTACACTGTCTGGTCTACACGTCTGGTCTACACTGTAGAATTAATGCAGTTTGACACCACTTCGACTGCAATGGCTGCAATGGCTCAATGTTATGGAATTATTGGAGCTGCAGTTTTACAAGGATTGCTGTCTTCTCTGCCAAAGAATTCTGGTGCTTCACCAAATCATAACGTCCAGTATTGTATTTCATGGGGTCAAACTGCATTAATTCTGCAGTATAGACACATACAGAATCTCAGAGCAAGGCAAAAAGTATCCCCTCTCCGAACAAATCTTGCCATGAAAACCCCATTATAGGATTATCTTAGGGTTGCCATAAGATGGAAATAACTTTAAAGCACGTAAGGTCAGCACAATGTGACCACTATCTTCTAACCAAGCCAATGGGACTATACTGCAAGTCAGTACCCATTGACAAAGGTATGTGTACACAATCCAACTGTCTGAACATAGAAATGTGTAATATGTAGCAACAAATGGAAATGATCCCAAATATTACACATACCTGTATATATTTCTAGAGATATGTAATATGTTATACGTTTGCTGACATTTACTGCTACCTGTCACAGTGTTTCTGAAATGTATTTGAGCAATGCATTCATTTTAGGCAATTTGTCAGCATTTTGTCGGTATATGCCAGACATCCTTTGTCAAAACAAGAGTTCCACATAAAGCCCCAGCTTGCAGAATTTAAAATAAAATGCTAACAAATTTGAATGCAGGTTTGGTTTATTTTTCATTTATCTGCAATGTCTAGCATTATCAAACCCACTAAAAATAACAGTTTACTGTCTTTTAAATGGCAATCCAGAGTCTCCTGCCTGAAGTAGATTGTTTCAGCCTATCTAACGTAGGCCTAGCCGTAAAAGGCCGCGGTCTGCACAGCAGGTTAAAATGCCAGCTACAAATAATAATAATACTTTATTTCTAGACCACTCTCTCTCCCTGATCAGAAGGTTGGCAGTTCAAGCTGCAGGTTGGGGTGAGCTCCCACCGTCAGTCGTAGCTTCTGCTTTCCTAGCAGTTCAAAAACAGCAATGTAAGTAGATAAATAGGTACTGCTGTGGCAGGGAGGTAAAAGGTGCCCCTGAAAACATGCCAGCAATTCAATCAGGAAGGCATCTATGGACAACAGGCTCCTCGGCGTAGAAAAATGGAACAACAGCACCTCCCCATGGCCGAGTTGAGCACAGTCTCCAGATGCCAGAAATGAAAAAAAAAAGGGAAGCCTTGCCTCTGTCTGTGTACTATCTGTCTTTGTTAATTGTATAACAGCATTAAATGTTTGCCATATATGTATTCTGTAATCTTCTCTGAGTCCCCTCGGGGAGATAGAGTGGAATATAAATAAAGTATATTTATTATATTTATAAATTATACACAAGCATACTATTATTAATAATTGGAAAAGTAAACCATTTGGCAGGACACAACATCAGTGTGACCACTAACCAGGGGAAATTGTGGTGCGGTTCTCAAACTTAGTGTTAGAACATAACTTTGTATTTTTTAAAAAATATCATTTTTGTACAATTTTAGGCTGAGAATTTGACAGGAAACTTTGGAGGACCATTAAAAAGATAGCAAACTCTCAATTATGTTTAGTGTGGTTAAAAATCGAAGACGTTTCCTACCAAAATTAGGTTGTTCCCATGACTGTCTAATTTCAAATTGTCAACAATTCTCACTTTAATACCATTTGAAAAAGCAAAACCAGCAATAGCTATATTTGCACAGACTGATATGTTTTTGTTGCTATATTAACATGGTTTTTGTTTCTATATGAAGGCCTATAAAAATAAGCTTTATATATATATTTAAAAAGAAGGTATTGAGTTCTGTAGGTCAACACAACCATCTAAGACTCAAAATAGAACCCAGAGTCCTAATTTGATTGGAATCCAAAGGCACAGAGAAGAGGAATGCTGAAAAATCTGGTCTCACTGATTTGGGGGAAGAGGACAAAACAAGCTGAATGAGCAAATTTATGCTAAACAAAAGGCTTATAAAAAGATTCGAAAGATCAGTCTAAAGCTTCACCATCATAGCATAATCCAGGTTTTATATTCATTGCTTTTTGGTCTTAGCTGGATGACGTTGCCAAGACCGGTTGAGGTAGCTGAGGCGTTTGTAGTTGAGAAAGAGCAGGGCGAAATTGAGGATGTAAGTACTGACACAAATCACACAGAAGTCATGGAGCACAAAGAAGAGGATGTAAGCCAGGTAGAGCGAGCCAGCAATGGAGACCAAGGATGAGCCCAACAGAGCGATGGCCGCCAAGCCACTGGTGGAGAAACCTGGGAAGAAGAAGGATGCAAGGTTACTTTGCTTTCATCCACAGAAATGAAAGCAAAACAAACAAACAAACAAACAAAAACAAACCACATCCTAATTAACTTACTACAAGCAGTCTGCAAGTTACAAACATCCAACTCTTAGTTAAGAACAGGAGTGAGGCAACAGGAAGTGAGAGAAATCTACCCCTCAGAAAGGTAATTTACTCCTGAATGTATTTATTTACCATATTTATACCCTGCCCTTCTCAACCCCAAAGGGGACTCAAGGTGGCTTTACAGAGAAAGGTTGTACCGAAACATATTTACACACAGATGTGTGTACACAACATGCACTCTTGCACACAGACATCTCCACAGTCTGTTTGCTACAGTCCAATTTTAAACAGACTTTGGACTATACTTCCCAGAATTCAGCTGCAAGGACAACCAAAAGTCCAAAGAAAACAAACTTTTTAACCCACTCTCCCCCAAATTGAGGACTCTCTTGGTTTTATAGCATGCACAGTTATATTTATGGTCCTTTTACTGAATATTTTGTTCCCCAATGCATCACCCTGGGATCTTTATGAATGACGAAACGAATGTTATCACTCACCCAAAAGAACCTGAAGAATGTAGAAAGCAATCCCAAAGATGCTATTCGGTTGGTTGAACACACTATCAGATCCCAAGAGGCCGGCCACCAAGCCAAAACCACGACCCCACCTGGAAAGAAAAAGGGGGCAAGAAATATGTTACAGAATGGAAATAATAATAATAATAATAATAATAATAATAATAATATATTGGATTGAGCATGATGGGCAAGGAGATGGAGAGAACACCACAATTGGCCTTAGCCAGCAGGACCAATGGTGAAGGATGATGGGAACTGGAGTCCAACCATCTTTAAAGGGTCACATTTTATAATAATAATAAACTTTATAATAATAATAATAATAAACCCCTGTGCCGGCAGGACTGAAGACCGACAGGTCGCAGGTTCAAATCCGGGGAGAGGCGGATGAGCTCCTTCTATCAGCTCCAGCTTCTCATGCGGGGACATGAGAGAAGCCTCCCACAAGGATGATAAAAACATCAAATCGTCTGGGCGTCCCCTGGGCAACGTCCTTGCAGACGGCCAATTCTCTCACACCAGAAGCAACTTGCAGTTTCTCAGGTCGCTCCTGACATGACAAAAAAACAAACAAACTTTATTTATACCCTGCCACCATCTCTCCAATAGGGACTCGGGGCGGCTTACATGAGGCCAAGCCCGGACAACATATTACAGCAAGATAAAACCAAAACATAAGCAACAGCATCAAAATTACATTAAAAACATATGAATAGAATAACAAAATAACATTGCAATAAACACAATCACAGTGACAGTGGATGGGCCACATGTGCAGGATAAAATGTCAAAAAACTCTAATGAGATAAGAATAGGAGTAAATGTTACTCATCTCCAGCCTAAGCCTAGGCTCCAGGGATCAATGGGTTTGCTGGCATGCGCCTCTCAGGGTGCATTTACACTGTAGAATTAAAGTGGTTTGTTTGACACTTTAACTACCATGTCTCAAGGCCATGGGATCATGAGTTTAGGTTTTACAAGACTCTGAGCCTTCTCTATCAAAGCGTGCCAGTACCTCACCAAACTACAGGCAGTCCCTGAGTTACAAACATCCAGCTTATAAACAATTCATAGTTAAGGACGGGCTAAGACAACAGGAAGTAAGAGAAATCTACCCCTCTGAAGGGAAATTCAGTCCTGGAAGTTATTATGGGGAAAATGTGCCTCCACTGAAGCTTTATCTCCAACAAGCCGAATGTTTCAAAATCTAATTGTCACAGGACAGAAGGTGAGGTGAAATCTGAACAGGGGCACAGAGAGCAAAACAAACACCACAGAAGTGATAACGCTTCCCTATGCTATCCAAATCTCTCTCTCTCTCTCTCTCTCTCTCTCTCTATCTAAATGCTCTGTTCGTTTTGAGTGACATCATAATTCAAAATCTGCTGGACGAATTGCCACCAAATTTGGCCACAAGACACCTACTAACCCAAGGAGTGACCATCAGTCAAAAAATTGATTTTGTCATTTGGGAGTTGTAGTTGCTGGGCTTTATAGTCGACCTACAATCAAAGAGCAGTCTGAACTCCCATGCTTGTGTACTATACAAGTTTGGCATTCTCCTCATTATTCCAATTGGTATTTTTGCTGAAGTTTATAGCAATAGGACATTTGTGTATTGACATATTTTGACTCTAGCCATACACACACACAAGCTGTCCCCTGCCACGCGTTGCTGTGGCCCAGTCTGTGTATATGTCGTATATATTTGTGTATATGTGTATATAAGTGGTTTTGTGCATGCATTGTAATGTTTGTTTGTTTTTGCTTTTTAAGTCTCTTCTATTGTGTTTTTCGGTGTTTTTAAGAGCGATGATCATTTGTTGGCCTAATAGGTGTATTGTGTCCAACTTTTATGTCAATTCGTCCAGTGGTTTTTGAGTTATGTTAATCCCACAAACTAACATTACATTTTTATTTATACAGAGATATATGTGTGTGTGTGTGTGTGTGTGTGCAGTTTGAAAACATGTAAACGTGAGTAGATCAATAGATATCACTCCAGCGGGAAGGTAACGGCGCTCCATGCAGTCATGCTGGCCACATAACCTTGGAGGTGTCTACAGACAACACAGGCTCTTTGGCTTAGAAATGGAGATGAGCACCAACCCCCAGAGTTGGGTACAATTAAACTTAATGTCAGGGGGAAACCTTTATCTTTACCTAAACCAGGAACAAAAATTGTGTTACGGTCTAATCCAGGGGTCCTCAAACTACGGGCCACTGGCCACATGCGGCCCACCAAGGACATTTACCTAGCCCACCAGGTGTGGAGAAGGATTGAGTCCCCCACCTCCCCAAGATGTACTGGACCTCATCAAACAAGTGAAGGAGAGGAATTTCTGCCATCTCCCCACAACTCAAAATCTGTTAGCGGAAAAACCATTGGTTGTATTCCTAAACAAAACATGTGTGGATTCACTGCAAAGGTGAGCCCCCAGTAGCGCAGTGGGTTAAACCCCTGTGCCGGCAGGACTGAAGACCGACAGGTCGCAGGTTCGAATCCGGGGAGAGGCGGATGAGCTCCCTCTATCAGCCCCAGCTCCTCATACGGGGACATGAGAGAAGCCTCCCACAAGGATGATAAAACATCAAATCATCCGGGCAATGTCCCCGGGGCAACGTCCTTGCAGACAGCCAATTCTCTCACACCAGAAGCGACTTGAAGTTTCTCAGGTCGCTCCTGACACAACAAAAAGAGTTCCAAATTAGATTAAAAGAGCGTTATCTTCATGAACAGGGCATACAGCTTTTCTGTAACCTGTTTTCTATTGACATTGAAAATGTGGATACAATTTACCAAATGGAACTGGCAGAACTGGCAGAACTGCAGAATTGTGACTGCCTGAAAGATGAATTCAAGTCAAGCAGACTTCCTAATCTACAGACCCATCAAGAAAATCCAACAAATGCTACGTTCAGCAAAGGACAAGAGGGATCCTCTCACTTCTGCAGGAGTCTACCGTATATCATGCAGCTGTGGACAAGTTTACATAGGGACCACCAAACGCAGCGTGGTCCAAACACGAATCAAGGAACATGAAAGGCACTGCAGACTACTCCAACCAGAGAAGTCAGCCATAGCAGAGCACCTGATGAACCAACCTGGACACAGCATATTATTGGAGAACACAGAAATGCTGGACCACACCAACAACCACCATGTCAGACTACACAGAGAAGCCATTGAAATCCACAAGCATGTGGACAATTTCAACATGCCTGTGGATGCTTCAAGAAAGGAGGAGACCATGAAAATGGACAAAATCTGGCTACCAGTATTAAAAAAAACAGTATTAAATTACAACAGCAAAGCAGCAGAGAGGAAACAACCAGGCACATCTTAACACCTCTCAACAAAAAGATCTTGGAGTCCTCGTGGACAACAAGTTAAACATGAGCCAACAATGTGATGTGGCGGCAAAAAAAGCCAATGGGATTTTGGCCTGCATCAAGAGGAGCATAGTGTCTAGATCCAGGGAAGTAATGCTACCCCTCTATTCTGCTTTGGTTAGACCACACCTGGAATATTGTGTCCAATTCTGGGCACCACAATTCAAGAGAGATATGACAAGCTGGAATGTGTCCAGAGGAGAGCGACTAAAATGATCAAGGGTCTGGAGAACAAGCCCTATGAGGAGCGGCTTAAGGAGCTGGGCATGTTTAGCCTGAAGAAGAGAAGGCTGAGAGGGGATATGATAGCCATGTATAAATATGTGAGAGGAAGCCACAGGGAGGAGGGAGCAAGCTTGTTTTCTGCTTCCTTGGAGACTAGGATGCAATGGAGCAATGGCTTCAAACTACAAGAAAAGAGATTCCATCTGAACATGAGGAAGAACTCTCGGTGGTGGCCCCCCGGCTGTGGAACACCCTCCCTGTAGACATCAGACAGGCACCCTCCCTTATGACATTCCGCAAGAGCCTAAAGACGTGGTTGTTTGAGAAGGCGTTTGACTAAGTGCTACAACAAATTGGCAATGATAAGTGGAACGGAATATGGATGAGATTGGATTGAGATTCTATGATGAGACGTCGCGAATGATTTAGTGTAATGGTATTATTAATAGTGATGTTGTTATTGTTGTTTATGATATTGCTTTCATTGTAAATTGTCTTTTTATATGTTGTACACCGCCGTGAGTCGCCCTAGGGCTGAGAACGGCAGTCAACAAATGCAGTAAATAAATAAATAAATAAACTTCCTGACTGTGAGAGCTGTTCAACAGTGGAACTCTCTGCCCCGGAGTGTGGTGGAGGCTCCTTCTTTGGAAGCTTTTAAGCAGAGGCAGGATGGCCATCTGTCAGGGGTGATTTGAATGCAATATTCCTGCTTCTTGGCAGAATGGGGTTGGCCTGGATGGCCCATGAGGTCTCTTCCAACTCTTTGATTCTATGATTCCATCTGAACATGAGGAAGAACTTCCTGACTGTGAGAGCCGTTCAGCAGTGGAACTCTCTGCCCCGGAGTGTGGTGGAGGCTCCTTCTTTGGAAGCTTTTAAGCAGAGGCAGGATGGCCATCTGTCAGGGGTGATTTGAATGCAATATTCCTGCTTCTTGGCAGAATGGGGTTGGACTGGATGGCCAATGAGGTCTCTTCCAACTCTTTGATTCTATGAAAAGATTCCCCCAGGCTCAGCCAGGCCTTCAAATGCTAATGAAGGTGGTCAGTTGAAACATTCACACCTAGCTCCAGCAGAGAAGAGCTCTTTGCCCCACCCCAGCTATTCCACAGATATATAAAGCCATTGTCCTAATTCCAACAGACCTCACTACCTCTGAGGATGCTTGCCATAGATGCAGGCGAAACGTCAGGAGAGAATGCCTCTAGAACGTGGCCCTATAGCCCGAAAAAACCCACAAGAACCTAGACTGAATACGCCCACAAGGCATCTACCTGGAGGTGAAGACGCGAGAACAGCTGACGCTGGCGCTGAGGTCGCACATGGCGCGGTAGGCGGCGTCGCGCTCCTTGGCCGCCTCCACGTGGAAGGCGTAGGCCGAGAGGGCCAGCCCCGCCGCGCACAGGCACAGCCGCGCCGCCCGCTCCCAGCCTGGCATCCCTTCGCCTGCGCTCCTGCTGCTGTTGTTGTTGTTGCTCTTCCTTCCGGCGGGAAGCGAGCCCCGGGCAGCTTCCCCTGCTGCCACTCTGGCACGAGACACTCGCCCGCCCGCCATTGCGCCCCGCAGCCAATCAGGGCGCAGAAGGGAGGAGCTAGGCAAGGCGACCCAAGGGCTCAGGGGGCGGGGGAAAGGAGCAGGGCATGCTGGGAGTTGTGGTCCCTCAGCCTTCAAAGAAAACATCCACAGCTTTCCTTCCAGGTTCTTGTGGGTTTTTTCGGGCTATAGGGCCATGTTCTAGAGGCATTTCCTGACATTTCGCTTGCATCTATGGCAAGCATCCTCAGAGGTTGTGAGGTCTGTTGGAACTAGGAAAAAGGGTTTATATATCTGTGGAATGACCAGGGTGGGACAAAGGAGTCTTGTCTGTTGGAGCTAGGTGTGAATGTTTCAATTATTATTATTATTATTACCTTTATTTGTACCCTGCTAGCATCTCCCGAAGGACTCGATGCGGCTCACACAGGCCGAAGCCTCAAAAACACAGTACAGCAAAACATAACACAACAACAAAACAGAAGCAAATCAAAATAGTTAAGCAAATAACAATAACAATACATCAGGACACTTTAAAAACTGGGCCGGCCAGAGCAGTGGGTACAGGGTTAAAAGTGCTGAAATGGCAGGAGGAACGTAGGATTAAAATAAGTGCAGTGTGCAGCGATCTTTATTCTACTAAAGTGCTTCTAGGACTTGGAGATGGGGAATTCCTAATCTGAGAAGGCACATCGGAACAGCCAAGTTTTTAGATTCTTTCTGAAAACTGCCAAAGTAGGGGCCTGTCGAAGATCTTTTGGGAGGGCGTTCCAAAGTCGGGGGGCTGCCACAGAAAAGGCCCTGTCCCGTGTCCCCACCAAGCGCGCTTGCGACATGGGTGGGATCACGAGCAGGGCCTCTCCAGATGACCGGAGTGAGCGTGTGGGTTCGTAGATGGAGATGCGGTCACGCAGGTAGGGGGGTCCCAAACCGTTCAGGGCTTGATTAGCATTTGATGGCCTGGCTGTTGTTTGGTGTGGCTTGTTAGTGCCTGGAGCAATCTTTTGTTGAGAGGTGATTAGATATCCCAGTTTGAGACATCTAATCTAAAATGAGGGTAGTTAGGTTATATGTATTGTCGAAGGTTTTCATGGCCGGAATCACTGGGTTGTTGTAGGTTTTTTTGGGCTATAGGGCCATGTTCTAGAGGCATTTCTCCTGGCGTTTCGCCTGCATCTATGGCAAGCATCCTCAGAGGTTGTGAGGTCTGTTGGAAATAGGAAAAAGGGTTTATATATCTGTGGAATGACCAGGGTGAGACAAAGGATTCTTCTCTGCTGGAGCTAGGTGTGAATGTTTTAACTGACCACCTTCATTAGCATTTGAAGGCCTGGCTGAGCCTGGGAAAAACCTTTGTTGAGAGGTGTTAATATGTGCCTGGTTGAGAGCACCTGATGAACCAGCCTGGACACAGCATATTATTTGAGAACACAAAAATGCTGGACCACACCAACAACCACCATGTCAGACTACACACAGAAGCCATTGAAATCCACAAGCATGTGGACAATATCAACAGAAAGGAGGAAACCATGAAAATGAACAAAATCTGGCTACCAGTATTAAAAAACTCCAAAATTAGAACAGCACAACAACAGAGAGGAAACAACCAGGATGAGCGAAGAGAACGCGTGGGTTCATAAACGGAGATGCGGTCACGCAAGTAGGATGGTCCCAAACCATTTAGGGCTACATGGCCTGGGGTTCCTTTGCAGTCCTCAGGTTTTCTTTTTGGACTGCTGCTCCCAGAGCCCCCTTCTGGGATGATAGTTCAAAAAGTCACCCTTTCCTTCCCTCTGGAAATTCTATCCTGCAGCATTCCAGGAATCAGGACCAAGGACAGATATTGCATATGTAGGTGCCTTCAATGCTTTGCTGACTTCTGACAACCCCGTTAATTTCAGAGAGCACTCTTAGACAAGGAATGGATACTTAAATGATTTTGCAAATTCCTTCTTCTGAAGAATAGTCCAGGCACCTTGTATATGTTGGCGGTCTCCCATCCAAGGCTGAATCTGTGTGGCTTCAAACTTTGAAGCCTTTAGGATATTTAGCCGGTCTGCTGATGCAGTTTAGTCTGCACCCAATGAATTGGGTTATTTATTTATTTGTGGTATTTGTATACCGCCCTTCTCAACCCCGAAGGGGACTCAGGGTGGTTCACAGTGTTGGCAACAATTCAATACCATTGATAAAAATAGTATAAAATATCAAAATTGACCTTCCCCTGATAAAACACTAAATGTTGTGGCTTAAGACACTGTTAAGTGATGTGTGGAACATAAAATCACAGAATCATAGAACTGGAAAAGACCTCATGGGCCATCCAGTCCAATCCCCTGCCAAGAAGCAGGAAAATTGCATTCAAAGCACCCCCATCCAGCCTCTATTTAAAAGCTTCCAAAGAAGGAGCCTCTACCACACTCCGAGACAGAGAGTTCCACTGCTGAACGGCTCTCACAGGAAGTTCTTCCTAATGTTCAGGTGGAATCTCCTTTCCTATAGTTTGAAGCCATTGTTCCATGTCCTGGTCTCCATGGCAGCAGAAAACAAGCTTGCTCCCTCCTCCCTATAACTTATCCTCACGTATTTATACATGGCCATCATGTTGCCTCTCTGCCTTCTCTTCTGCAGGCTAAACATGCCCAGCTCTTTAAGCCACTCCTCATAGAGCTTGTTCTCCAGACCCTTGATCATTTTAGTTGCCCTCCTCTGGATATATTCCAGCTTGTCAAAATCTCCCTTCAATTGTGGTGCCTAGAATTAGACACGGTATTTCAGGTGTAGTCTGACCAAGGCAGAATCAAGGGATAGCATGTCTTCCCTGGATCTTACACACTATACTCCTACTTATGCAGGCCAAAATCCCATGTTTGAGTTTAAAGCATCGTTTTGCCACTTTTCCCTCAACAGCCAACAAGAAGGATCTAATTTTTAAAAAAGATGATTGTTATATTGTACAGAAACTTTTTTTAAAAGTTGGAAGTTGGTAATTAATCAAAAGAGAAACTATAGTCAGGAAATAAAAAGAAGGCCAAGACTGGGCACAACAGCCTTGAAGGAACTGAACCATCAATTCTGTAGTATTTCTAGTTAGGGATAGAAATAAGAAAGCTGGTAGGAAAATAGATCAACTGATATGAAATATGGTGCTGAAGGAGAGCTCTACAGGTACCATGGAGTTTCCAAGAGACCAGCGAGTCCGAGAGCACATCAGGTCTGAATTTTCCCTGGAAGGCTATTGTACTGGGATTGTGGCACAGCTGGCTGAGTGTCCGCTGCATTAAGATCACTCTGACCAAAAGGTCATAAGTTCGAAGCCAGCCCGGGTTGGAGTGGGTTTCCAACCAATTGTGTAGCCTGTTGTCGACCTTTGCAACCCGAAAGACAGTTGCAGCCATGTATAAAGATGTGAGAGGAAGCCACAGGGAGGAGGGAGCAAGCTTGTTTTCTGCTTCCTTGGAGACTAGGACGCGGAACAATGGCTTCAAACTACAAGAGATTCCATCTGAACATGAGGAAGAACTTCCTGACTGTGAGAGCCATTCAGCAGTGGAACTCTCTGCCTCCGAGTGTGGTGGAGGCTCCTTCTTTGGAAGCTTTTAAACAGGGGCTGGATAGCCATCTGTCAGGGGTGATTTGAATGCAATATTCCTGCTTCTTGGCAAGGGGTTGGACTGGATGGCCCATGAAGTTTCCAACTCTTTGATTCTATGATTCTATCTGTCAAGTAGGAAAATTAGGTATCACCTAAAGTGTGGAGAGGCTAAATTAACTAATTTATGAGGCCATAAAAAAAAGACACCAGCAAGCACTCCAGCAAAAAGCATGGAGGGAATGTGGAAGTACTTCATCAGTGTCACAGATGGATGATGAAAATGACAGCTCCCCTGGCGGCCAGAAAAAGTTAAATAGCCTCTGTCTATGTCTGTATATGTTGTATGTCAAAATTGGTATTGAATGTTTGCCATATATGTGTACACTGTAATCCGCCCTGAGTCTCCTGCGGGGTGAGAAGGGCGGAATATAAATGCTGTAAATAATAATAATAATAATAATAATAATACTTTGGGCTCACAGTGAGACAACTGGGGAAATATTATAATGTAAAGCAAATGGCAATAGAAGTAAAGACTGAACTATAGGTGCCTTGCTTGAATTAAGGAAGCCACAGCCCTGTGTTTGTAAGATATGAGCAGAGCAGCCTATAACTTAGGAATTAACGAGACCATAACGTAGGTCTTTCATTCATAGTATCATTATACATCAAAGTTGACTAGATGACAAATAGCAATGAAGTTCTGGGCAAATGACAGAACTGTTCTCTCCTGGCTCCAAATTGACGCCAAGGTAAGAAAGAGGGGACTCTAACTAGGAAAAGGCAATTACAAACCACACCTGGTATTCCTTGCCAGCTCCCCAATCCAAGTATTACCCTGATCTGACCCTAACCTAGATTCAAAAACGAGGTAAGATCTGTTGCGTTTAGGATATAGATCCTACAGGACTTGGTTGAACTCTGTGACCAAAGACGGTTACCCCCTGGAAAGCTTTCTTGGAATGCCATTGCCTATCCATGTTGAGATTACTAAAACATTCACACAAAATGATGTCAGAAAAACATAGCAAATATATTAGTCTGTTTCCTTTACGATTTCTAACCCTAAAGGTCGAGGGAAGGATGTCTTATTACTGACGTGGCCAACCGTCATACAAGGCATTTTTACAAGATGCCTAGTTTTCCACATCCAGTGGGGTCATTTGTTGCTTTACTTAACATAAAATCATAAAAATTTAAATTTCCTTTTGGTCACCATGAAATCTGGCCAATGCTAGGGAAGGGGTGGTCTGGTACTGAGTAATTTCTTTTAGATTGTGCTGTATATTGGTTTTATAGAGTTAAGTAAGCTGCTCTCTTGCCATATCAGGATTTACAAAGTAGGAGATAAAGGTGGAAAGAATTAGGACATTGCCAAACAGGCATAAACCCCCTCACCTTCTTTGACACAAGTAAAATTTTAATACTGTTCATTGTTTCTGAAGCAATCTCAGTGTAAGAGATAAGTTACATATGTCTACCATCAGAACAAGCTGGTTAATACTAATCCTAGGGTAATATTTCTCCCAGGGAGGAAAGGAAATAGAAGAAAAGTTACTAGACTGGTAAAGTTATTGCAAGCAGACTGGGTTCTTTAGAATTAAGAATTTACTGAATATATGCAGACACAGGGAAAGAATCCACCAAAAAAAAAAAAGATAACAAGGCAGTGGCCACATGATTTCAATGACTTTTAATAGATTGTTATTTACTGCAGAAAGTGAGCCAAATCTGACTCACATTAATTAACACGTATATATCATACTAAGGACTGAGTAGGGCTACACTAGTTGAGACCAGCAATTGGATTTAGGTTAGCATTTCTATCACCCTAATAAGGCATTTGGGTGTAAAAGTTAACAATGGCAGCAGCTGTCATTTAGTCTTTCATGTTAAAGGCTTCTTGGATGCTTTCCAGGGCTTGTTGCTTGGTGATTGTGTTCCAATCTGCAGGAAGAACAGCAGGGAGAGCATTATACGCTTCAGCAAACTTCTGGTTATACTTGTTGAATACGAACTTCCAGTAGTCTGAAGCTGCAATGCTAGCATCAGGCTGTATGCGCCAGTCAGGATAAAACTGACGATATTCTTTATAGGGATGCCATTCACTATTTGTGTCCAGGTTTCTGAAACGACTATTTGAGGTGACATCTGAGGAGCATAAGGAATAATCTAGCTCCTTGGTTTCATCATTTCTACACCTCCCTAACCCTTGCGGCCGATGGATCGAGGCAAAATGTTCCTGGTGGTTTCCACCCCCGGCTTCACAAGGGACTTTACAGAAGGGACACTGTTTCCCACAGCCAAAGACACGCTTGAAAATTTCTTCCTGGGGCTTGAATGGAACCTTTTGAAGAATCATATCAATATTAAGTGTAGACTGATCTGCAAGAATTCTCTCCATTACTTCAAAGATACAGACTTGGACATCAGCTGAAAAAGAGCCAACTTTGGAAGTATTATTGAACAGGATAACATCCAGAGAATCTTTAGAAATTACAAGCTCTTCACTCATCTCTTGGCAGAAAAATTCCAGAAATTCAGACAAAGTCTCTGTTTCTGCTGCAGAGATTACCAGGGCCTCTTTAACTTTCTTTATGACAGCAGATAGGATAACTCTTTCCAAGACTGCCAGATCTTGCCTTTTCTCATAGTGGTCCAATAGGTGTGCTTCTATCCAAAACTTGACAAATTTTTTGTAATTGCTTATGTACTCCACATAGTCATCAAAATTTTCATCTTCAAGTAATTTCTTCTGCACTGCAAACTGAAAAAAGCTCCGATTCCCATACTGAATGGATTGCTCACTGCTGAGAAAGTCATCGACTATGTTTATCCCAAGTTTCTTGTAGAGGTAGTCCACCAGAGCTGGCTTTAGACACACATCACAAAAATCGGTGGCTCTCTTCTGGCAAGCGTCTTTCTCATAGTAAAGGTCTTTAAAGATGGAAAAATAGTGAGGTTTCAGGTTTTCTAGTCGCTGATGGGGATTATTTGCTCTGTAGAAGGCATTGTGCATCTCCTGAAAAGAAGCAGCTGCCTCTCGCAGAATGTGATATTTCACCTCTACCTGAAAGTGAATGGTAATAGGAAGTTTCTGAAAATCTTTCTCTTGAAGTTTCTGATTAATCATCCTCAACAATTCACAACAGTACGTTTCAACATAGTCCCCTTTCAGACTGACTTTTTCCATAACATAATTTCGACACGTTTCAATTAGAGACATGGTGGCAATCTCAAATCTACCTAGATAATCCTTGAAGATACTTTTGATTTTCTCATAAAATGACATTTGCAGATACTTATCCTTCATGATGAACAGTTTCTCATGATGATCTGAACTGCAATATAACTCCTGCAAGATCTGATTTGCCAAGCTACCCCGAGACTCTAAATCTTTCCTGAGCTGAAGGAATACATCGTCAAAAATTTTCCGGTGAGGTAAAATAGTAGAGGGCAACTCTTCCAAGGTTTCTTTCCACATTTTCTCAAATTCCTGTTTTAGTACCTCGGAATTCAGTTTGTATTTCCTTTCCTTACATTCTTCCAAGAGTTTGTTTACCTTTCCTTCTATGGTTTTAAAGTATTTAGCCAGCAGATGGTTTATCTTACCTTGTCCTTTACGAATCAGAATGGCCTCCTGACACTTGTTAACTGAAACATTTTCCAGCTGGTTGCGAAGGAACTTTGCACTTCTAATAAACTCTTCCTTATACTTTTCTATGAGGTGCAAATGTTCACCACCACTCTCAAAATAGTTCTCTATAGAGTTTAGCATTTTTTGCTCTCCAGCATCCAGTCTTTGATAAGCCTCAAGCTTTAATGTATCTAAGGCATCAGCTTTCAGCTCTTCTAGGTGGCGATTCTGAATTGAAGTTTCAGCTTTAGATACCCAGAGATGTATCTCTTTCCGGAAATCCCATTCCCATTCTGAATATTTCATTGAGAGCTGGTTATATGCATCAGCCACAAGACTGTTACGGAAGCTGAAGATAAAATTTTCATGTTTTACAGCGTTCCACAGGCTCTTTATCCATTCAACAAACTGGGGAATGTCTTTAGATCTATCTTGTGAGCTTGTCCTCATGAAGTCAAATAAGGACCGTTTCAATTCTGACACACTCTCACTATATCCAAGGTTCACTGGAGCCATGGGTGGGATACCATGCCACAAGCCAGGAATGTACCAGTTGTCTTTTTCTGGATTGTAGTCCATAACATTTGAAAAACACACTTCTCTACGACGATTCTCCATTCTGGCTGCAGCTTTGGTCATTTCATTCAGCTGTTCAAGGAGATGTTTTCTATCCCTCATGTTTTGATCATGAGCAGAAACGTCACTAACATTCTGATGTACAAACTGGCAATTGGGTTTGCGGCCAATGTCCTCCATCCGCAAAAATGCATGGACCACAATTTGCAAGATGTCCTTCATTTCAGTTGCATTTTCCATGGCCAAGTTAACAATGGTGATATCACTGAGTCCAATCACCAAGGTCGCCAACTCATTATCATGCTCATAGCTGTCCTCCAGCTTGGCCAATTCAGGGGCTTTCAAACCTTCTGTGTCTATTACTAAGATAAAATCACAACCAATTTCCTGCTGCAGATTCTCTGAGACTCTAAGGAGTGTCATGAACGCTCCCCGAGTACATCGACCACTGCTGACCGCAAACTGCAGTCCAAACATGGTATTGAGAAGGGTAGATTTGCCAGTGCTTTGTACACCAAGAACTGTTAGAATCTGCATTCTAGATCTGCCCCCTAGCTTATTATGGAGCTCAGTCAGAACATCAGTGACCCACTGCAGGGGGATGTTAGAGGCATCTCCATCAATCAGCTCCATTGGAAATCCTTCCAGCATCAAGTCGGCAGCTATTGCTGGCAGGTGTAGAAATTGCCTTTGGCCCTTTGTCATCCTACCTTCTTTCACCATCATGTATTCTGCTTCATAAAACTGCCCCAGCTCACGCATGAAGTGTTCCACCCCTAAGGAACTTAAGGAAATTAATTTGTCCAGCTGTTTTAATTGCTCTGTGTCATTACCTGTTGTGCGGCATTTCTCTTTATACTCTTCCTGCAATATTAAGAGGTTTCCCCTTGCAATACGATCTAAGCTGAATTTCATCAGTTTCAGAAAGAAATGCTTCTCTGTTGGGCAAAGATGCTGGAGTCCATTAATAAATTTTGTTATGCCATCAGTAAGGTCACACTGATTTTGCTGTGCGCGCAACTGTATCCACTTCTCTCTAAGCTGAGACTTGTAGTCTTCTGTTGGTGTGTCAGCTTGTCCTTTCATTCTGCATTGCTCTTTCTCCACCTTGGCCACATTTCTCCACAAGTCGCCTTGGAGTTTCAGCATTTCTTTCTTGTAATCTGCAACATCTGCTATTTCTTCAGTGATTTCCTTGGCATACAAAGTCCCATTCTGACAGCCCTCTGTATCTGCATCTACCTCAATCCCCAGTTCTCGACTTACATCAGACATTTCTTCTATAGTCATCACTTTCTGAGGAGATGTCACAATGTTTCTCATGGCCAAATGGAGCTTCTTCACAAATTCTGTGGTGTTTTGGCTTTTTTCTTTCACTAGCAACTGTGATCTGGTCAAGTTCAGTAGTGGTGCTAGTCTGTTAAGGGATGCCAGTGCTTCCTTTGATTTCCCTCCTTCAGTATTTAAGATAAAGTAGAATTTAGACGCTAGTTTCCGGAGAGTCAAGAACATGTTATATTCGAATTCGGAAATGTTCTCAACAAAAATAAAGACAGCTGTTGATACTTCTGTTAAAAAACAGAATTGCAACCAATGTGACTCTATGTCTCCACGCAGGTTTGTTATTGCTACAGGTTCTGGAAAAAGATCAGAGTTTTCCCTCCCTGCAGGGAAATACCAGGAAATTTCCACTAGCCCATTACTAATCTCTCGAGCAACATTTCCACAGTCAACATCACGATGTACAAAGAAATCATGGTGGTGTTGAGGGGAGCTGAGAACTTCATTAAGAAGTTTGGATTTGGAGAGACTGCTAGTTCCCATCCGCACAAAGGAAATGGTTGGCATGGAAATAAGCACCAAGTTATCCTCTCTAAAGCCTCTACTCTCAGCTAAGGAATGTGGTCGCCATTTTCTCACAATGGCCCTCATGGCCCAGAGCATGAAGGTACATTTGGGAGTGTCAAGGGGAGGTAAAATCAAAGGAAGGGCAAACTGGCACATGGACATTTTAAGAAAAATCTCCTGTTGAAGGAAACTATCAGAACACAGCAATATGGCACAAAGGACATCAAGAGGGTTTGAAGAAACCTCTGTCTCTACTTCAGGAAGACAAAATATCTCATTCTTCATACTTTCATCTGAATCTTTCTCAGCCTTTGGTACAAGGCTTGTATTTCTAGCAGTTCCATTGAGTGCCATGAGTTTCCTCAAGAAATGCCATGGTAGATCTTCCAGCTTTTGGGGAACCATGATTTTGAGACTTTCTGAGTCAATTTCTAGGATTTCTCTCATAGTGAGCTTGCTTCTGCTTTGCTTGCTGAGCCCCAACTTGTTCAGAAAGCTCTTGACTGTTCCTAGTGGGAGGGAAAAGGGGAGAAAAAATATTCATCATGCAATATTTCTTACCAATTATTTTGGAAGAAAGAAGTAAATGTGCCCAGAAGTGCAGGAATGTTGGGTGAGAGACAGGAGAGAGAAACTTTTACAATACATGTTAAACAGATTAATAAAATGAACAATTTTCTCCAGAAGCTGAGAAATCCTTACCTTCAGGGATATCTTCCTCCATCATATCTACTTTAAGGTCTTCAGTATTGGATGCATCTTCTATCATGCAAAAAAAAGGAGAGGGATAAATGTTTAAGGCAACATGTTCATGAATGTACTGTTCCAAAATTATATCTAAATCTCTATCAGAGAAGTTTTAAATGTAAGAGTATGTTCACAAAACTTTGTGACAGGTTCGCCTTAGGTTTGCCGTAAGTCGGAAACAACATGGAAGGCACACAGCAAACAAATGTAGAACTTTGCTTTAGTGAAGTGGTGTGGAGTTTCTTTTTTCTAGACATCTTCAAAAAGAAACTGGAGAACTACCTGCTGAGGAGGACTGTTTTGAGTAGTCTATGATTTATGCTATTTTATGGATTTTGTATGGCCAACATGGCTACCCTTGAATATGTTTCCTCTGTCAAGGAATGTTCGTTTATCTAGCTGCTGGAAAGAAATTAAAATATCAGTTTGGATGAATAAAAACCTCATCTAACCTTAGAGCTTTAGTGTGGTTAGAAAGACAGAAAGGTACAGAAAACATTGGGAGATCAAAGTTTGCATAAGTTCTAGGGCAGGGAAAGCAATAGTCCTCCAAATACCATAGACCATACTGCCCGAGGTTGATGAGGAATTTAAACCCAACAATCTATGAAGGGGCATAGGTTTCCCATAGGCTAATGAGGAATTCAGTGTTATTGGCTGAAAAATATAATGAAAACTGGATGGGGAAAATCCATTTTTCACACCAAGAACAATTTAAAACAGGGCGATGTGTGGCCTGAATTCAATCTGGCAACCTGAGAAAAATATCCACTTCATCTTTCTCATAGCTTCAGAGAAGAAAGTAAGAGTAATCATATTGATTCAAAAAACAATATGCAAAGGTTCATAACCAATTGATCCAGGAATCATGAAGACTAACTACAGGAATAAACGTTTTTTGCAACTTTAGCACTAAATGGGCTTTCATAAATTAATATTCAGGGCATACCTTCAGAGTTCTTGCTTCCATTCACTGGCAAGGAAGTCACCAAGTCTGGATTTTCTGGTTCACTCTTCTCATTCACAGCTTCAGCAGGAGGAGAGTTACAACTTCCATTTACGTCTGAGCATTCAGTAGGAGAGCAAGCTAACCAAAAGCCTTCAGTTAAAAGCAATTCTATCCAACACCCTCCCTCTAAACAAAAAGAAAGCTGTCCAACTATAAATTTCAGCATCACTTCTAAGAATAATGAAAATGCATACAGACAGTCAGCCTTTCACATTAACTTGGGTTAGGAGCAGAGGACCCCCGTCAAAGTGAAACACTACAAATATAGAAATTACTTTTGTTTACCCAAAGGAATACCTTTCTAAGAATATCTAGGCCATCCAGCACAAATCTATGGTCAACCTCTGCTGAAAGCTGACCACAGAATTGCACTGGGAGACCAAGCAATAGCTAGAATCTTCTCTAGCTATCTCTTGGTCCTCCAATATGATTGAAGGAGGTTGATCAAAGAGACACTCTCTAGAAAAAGCACGAGCAGAATTTGGCCCTCCAGGTGTTTTGGACTTCCAACTCCTATAATTCCTAACAGCCGCTAGGAATGTAGAGTGATGGCTGTATTAGTATTAAATATTCTTCCGGAAGAAGAGCCAGATAACCTATGCTGAGATTTGGATATTGGTCATTTGATTAACATTCTGCAACCCTATCAAACCACATAGGATTGAGCATAAGATGAGAAATACCATGACATGGGCAATCCTAACTTTAATATTCAACTATATATCTCCACACTTCAGGATCTTGAGTAATTCCTGAGGAATAACAACAACAATTCATTTATGTATATATTCCATCTGTGCCCCAATAATGAGATTCAAGGCAACTATCAACAGTGTAGATGTAGAAGATCATTTAGGTGCCACACAAGTTATTGGGGAAGTTATTGAGGGCTTAACTTGTACTTATTCCTATCTCTAACTCTCTAGAGACTAGGCTTTGTTTTTCTCTCCTATTTATTTATTTTATTTATTTCGTATACTTCTGCCCTGCCCTTCTCAACCCCCAAGGGGGGACTCAGGGCAGCTTACAAAATGGCACAATTCGATGCCTACACAATAATACAATAAACGTATAAAAACAACAGTTAAACGGTTAAATAATTAAAACAATTAAAACAACAATATATATCACAGTCAATAGCCAATCTCAAGCACAGCGTTCACCAACTCAGAGTCCATACTTCGTTCCACATTGTCTATTCCTATCCGTCGTTGCAGTCCTTTATTTATCTGCCAGATTGCCCAAATGTCTGGTCCCACATCCATGTTTTTAAGTTCTTTCTGAAGGAAAGGAGGGATGTCGCTGATCTAATTTCCCCAGGGAGTGAATTCCATAGGTGAGGGGCCACCACTGAGAAGGCCCTGCTCCTCGTCCCCGCCAATCTCACTTGTGACAGAGGCGGGGCCGAGAGCAGGGCCTCCCCAGAGGATTTCAAACTCCGAGGTGGGACATAGAGGGAGATGCGTTCGGACAGATACGCTGGCCTGGAACTGTATAGGGTTTTGTAGGTCAAAACCAGCACTTTGAATTGTGCTCGGAACTGGATCGGCAGCCAGTGGAGCTGACACAACAGGGGGGTGGTATGCTCCCTGTATGATGCTCCGGTGAGCAATCTGGCTGCCTCCCGCTGGACTAATTGAAGTTTCCGAACAGTCTACAAAGGCAACCCCATGTAGAGTGCGTTGCAGTAATCTATCCGCGATGTAACAAGGGCGTGGACCACCGTGGCCAGATCCGACTTCCCATGGGAGATGAGAATCCTATATGCATATACGCACTCGTGCATGCACACACTAAACAAAGACAGATGAAGAGAGCATGGAAATGAAGAGAAAGGAGAAGATTCTATTCCAAGCAAGCAATCTTACATATTAGCAGAAGGGTAGCTTATACATGAAGGCGCCTTCCTTCAGGTAATTCTTAGAAGTACAGCTGGCTTTGCTAAGGCCTCTTCCACACAGCTGTATAAAATCCACATTGAACTGAATTATATAGCAGTGTGGACTCAGATAACCAAGTTCAAAGCAGATATTGTGCATTATCTGCCTTGATATTCTATGGCTGTGTGGAAGGGCCCTAAGAAACCTGATATTTAACCCACAGAGATGTTTCAATGAAAGATGGGGAGACAAATCAAATTGCACAAAGGAGGCACCAAACATGCTGAGATGGAAAGGATCAGAGGAAGCCCTTGGGCAATAATGGTGGTTCCCCAGCTACACTTGATCTCCCACCAATAAACTGAATTTCTGTGAATAAGTTGTAACAAAGGGGAAACTCCATATCCTGTTGACCCCCAAGCCAGGTCCATAACTGATGACTAAAGGAAGAACAACTGAAAACAAAAGGTCTAAAAAGGGAAAGCAAAGCCTTGAGCAACTCAGTATTATGCAAAAAAAAAAAAAAACAACAAAAAAAATTGAACAAACTGGGTCCACAGTCCATGAGGCATGTATTATGCAATTTCAGAGATAAAAGAAATCACCAATATTTCATCAGTGCAAACCAGAATTGTAAGTATTGCTCAGAAGATCTAGGACACTTATTTCCTTTCAGGATCATTCTAAGGCCCTCTATCTACACTGCCATATAATACAGATTATCAAAGCAAATAATCCACATTATCTGCTTTGAACTGGTTTATATGAGTCTACACTGCCTTATAATCCAGTTCAAAGCAGATAATCTGGATTTTATATGGCAGTGTAGAAGAAGGTGTAACATAAGTGGATGTGTTATGATCCTCTTTCCTTGTAAACAATTCTAAAGTGTACTTAAGCCTAAAGTGCATATAATAAAGTTTAGTTCGTTCATAATTTGTACCTCAGTCTTTCCTCTTTTCTTTTGGCTCCTCCACTGTCAACTGAACAGAAATCCGACCTCTGCCCAATTATACTAGTATGTAAAGCATCAATGCCAATTGATTACACTGGGAAAATAATACTATTAATTTTTCTGTCATCCATTAACTCCTGACAACAGTGAAAATGCCCAGAGAACACTCTGCTTTGCTAACCTTGGTGTTCAGTACTTGAAAAACAAGATTGTAGACTTCATGGTGGATATGGAATTCCCTACATTTCTTCCCAAGGGCATTTTATGCCCTCTGATTGCAATACTCTGACTCCACTTTAACTGCAACCCTATGGAATTCTGGGATTTGCAGTTTACAGAGAAGTATTTAGAAATATCAGGCAGACAGCTCTAGCGCTAGTGTTTCACTAAACTACAAACCCTAGGATTCCATAATGAGAAATACCATGGCATGGTAAAATATTAATGTTAATATTCATTTTGACACTTCAGGGTCTTCTTTCGTTCTTTCATAGCTGCCCTTCCATGTCCTGGGGTACATCTGCACTGTTGTTAGTTGCCTTGAGTCTCATTATTAGGAGACGGTATATAGATAAATGCATCATCATCATCATCATTCCTCAGTGCCCTTTTCTGCTAATTGAAAAACTAATTCATTTTCTCCCAACTTATTCTCTCAGATACTCAAAGGAAGTTCTGGGACTGGCGGCTGGCTCATTTATAGCCTTTACCACACCTAAGCTCTGAACTCAACAGGTGCTATGAAGTCACCATTTCTCAACCTCAGATAATTCAATTGTAAAATGGGGATAATAGTGGCCAACACCTCAAGGTGTGATGGCCATAAAATACGGTGCAGTTAGGGCGCTGCATTAATTATTAATTATTATCACCTTAATTTAATTTGTTCACAGCTCTTTGCAATCAGCAATTCTACTATTTTCAAAAGCTGAGGAGAAGCAATTTGAGAACTCCAGAACGCAGAGGTTCGATGAAAACATTGCAAAAAGTATGGAACCTTGTGACCAGGATCCTACACCAAGCAGTCAGGATGTTAACACTATTTGTAGTTTAGTGTCCTTCTCAGGTGCAAGTAAGCTCCAAGAGGGACCTTCATTTCTGCTGCTCACTAGTGGAGGGAAATGGACAGTGTGCAGAAGGATACTCAGGGTGAATCAACACTGTAGAATTAATGCAGTTTGACACCACTTTAACTGCCATGGCTCAATACTGTGGAATCATGGCAGCTATTTATTTATTTATTTATTTATTTATTTATTTGCGACATTTATATGCTGCCCTTCTCACCCCGAAGGGGACTCAGAGCGGCTTATAAGATATTTTGAAAAGTTTTTAACCTTCTCTGCCAAAAAGTGCTGTCCCCCCACCCCCACCCCCCAAATACAAAGCCTGGGATTTGACAGCATTGAGCCATGGCAGTAAAAGTGATGTCAACTTGTATTCGTTCTATAAAATCCCTGCAGTTTTCCGCAAACTGCCAAAATCAGGGGAAAGCTGGTTTAAACACGAAGTATGTCTCTGTGTTGCTTTATGCTTTAAGGCCCCTTCTACGGAGCTGAATAAAATCCAACATTATCTGCTTTAAACTGGGATATATGGCAGCGTGGACTCTGATATTCCAGTTCAAAGCAAATATTTTGGGGTATTTTGCCTTGATATTCTAGGTTATATGGCTGTTTCGAAGGGTCCTGAGAGAGCTGTGTCTGGGCCCTTCCACACTCCTATATTCCAGAATATTAACACAGATGTAGAAGGGGCCACAGCCATATAACCCAGAATATTATGTAAGAAAATCCCACAATATCTGCTTTGAACTGGGTTTTCTGAGCCCACACTCAGATAATGTGGGATTTTCTGCCTTGATATTCTGGGATATAGGGCTGTGTGGAAGGGCCCTTTGTCTCTCTTTTGAGAGCTGTCAGAATAAAGATTTGGGGCAGGACCCAAAAGGATAGCTACCTGTAGCCCATTTCAAAAGTTCTCATGTAGCATTAATGGATTCTACATTCACCAATATAGAACATGTGCAGAGAAGGGCAAACAAAATGGTCAAAGGTCTGGAAACCAAGCGTAGGTGGGTATACTGAGAGGGGACATGATAGCCATGTTTAAATATTTCAAAGAGTGTCACCTTGAGGAAGGGGTAACCTACTCTAGATACTAGGCCATGGAACAGTGAATCCAAACTTCACGAGATTCTATCTAAATATTAGGAAATATTTCCTCACTTTGGAAATCTTGATAGAAGAATATGCTGCTTGGGAGCATGGTGGAGTCTCCTTCTCTGGAAATTTTTAAGCAGAGGCTATCTGTCAGGAGAGCTTTGATTGTGTGTTCCTGCATGGCAAATGGGGTTGGACTGGATGGCCTTTGTGGATGGCCCTATGATTATATGAATGGTGAATCCTACCAAACATCAACTCACCACTCGCTGGAGGCCATAAGGCAGCAGGCAGGTCTGGAAAGATACTCCGTATGCTTTCCAGAAACCGATGGCAAATCTCTTCGCCCTTGCGTTGGATCTTGACCAAAAGTTTGCGCATCTTCTCCTTGGAGGACTGAAGCTTGTCCAATTCACTGTAATCTGTCTCTGAGATAAAGCCTTGGGAAGCTGCATCGTCCAAGATGAGATCAGGCGCCCTTTCAAGAAAGGCGATGAGCTTCTCACGCTCCCTCCGAATGGTCTCAAAGGCCATGGAGGCAAGCTGTGGTGATGATGTTCCTACACAAAAGCAGATCAATTCTTTTTAGAACTTCTTCAATATGAACAGCTTTCACCTATTCTTCAAGTAAAGCCAGAGCTTGAAAATGATCTTCCGACCAATATGGGAGTTAAAAGTCCACAAAAGTATTTCTTCCAAATCTTTGGTGCACATCCCTATGAACAAGACATATGTATCTACAAACAACAGAGGGGATGGAGATCTGGATTAGCTGGTTAGATTGTTTTAAAAGTGCCTTTGATTAACTGGCTGCATTTTCCCATAGTAAAGAACAGGAGAAACAGAATAAACACTAGTATAATAGTTAGAACAGACCTACAGAACCTTGTTCATAACTTGGGGTTTGCCTGTATCTGCCCCTTCTTAGAGCCATATTATTAAAAATTACTCTGAGCACAAAGTTTGGTGGAGCAGAAAATTTCTTTATAAAAATACCTGCAGATACTGGTGTCTTTACGATCATCATCATCATCATCATCATCATCAATCAATCAATCAATAAAAGGCACACCCCAACATTCATTGTGTGAGTCTTTTAACTCTTCCTTTTCACAAAGTCTCACTCCTCTCTGATTTGATCAACGGTGTCATAGAGTCTATGGTAGTGTTTCTCAACCTTGGGGTCAGGAGCCAGTGGGGGGGGGGGTCAGGAGGGCTGTGTCATGAGGTCGCCAAAGACCATCAGAAAACACAGTATTTTCTATTGGTCGTGGGGGTTCTGTGTGGGACGTTTGGCCCAATTCTATCATTGGTGGGGTTCAAAATACTATTTGATTGTAGGTTAACTATAAATACCAGAAACAACAACTCACAAATGTCAATGTCTATTTTCCCCAAACTCCACCAGCATTCACATTTGGGCATATTGAGTATTTGTGCCAAGTTTGGTCCAGATCCATCATTGCTTGAGTCCACAGCACTCTCTGGATGTAGGTGAAACAGAACTCTAAAACTCAAGGTCAATGCCCACCAAACTCTTCCAATATTTCCTGTTGGTTATGGGAGTTCTGTGTGTCAAGTTTAGTTCAATTCCATCATTGGTGGAGTTCCGAATGCCCTTTGATTATAGGTTAACTATAAATCCCAGCAACTACAACTCCCAAAAGGCAACATCATGCCCCCCCCCCCACAAGTATTCAAATTTGGACGTATTGGGTATTTCTGCCAAAATTGGTCCAGTGAATGAAAATACACCCTGCATATCAGATATTTACATTACAATTCATAACAGTAGCAAAATTACAGTTATGAAGTAGCAACAAAATATTTTTATGGTTGGCAGTCACCACAACCTGAGGAACTATATTAAGGTTGCGGCATTTGGAAGGTTGTGAAACACTGGTCTATGGGCTTATCAGAGTTGTTATAAATTTAAGACAACCTCAAACCAATTAAATATTTCTTGCCCTTCTTTGGCAGGGTTATTCCCAATTTGGCCAACTTATTCCTTTATCTTTTCAACTTTCAAGTATGCAAGTCATCTTGACCGCAGCTGCACTTTTTCACACCTGTTTTGACTGCACCTTCCCTTTTTTCTTCCTTATCTTCAAGGTTTTTCTGGCAATTAAAATTGTCTGTGGCCAGCAATTTTTCTTATCAGCAGCAAAACACAAACCTTAATAAATGCAACATATTCTTCAATAAACTACTTTATTTACCAATCTATTTCTAATGAACCTATCCTATTGATTGTCGTCGTCTAATGAATCTAGTCTATATTATTTAAGGCACTAATTTTATATTTTGTAAAAACAGAATTTTATCATTTCTTTCAATACTGATTAAGGATTGGAACAATCTGAATTCCAATCCCCCCACTTGGCTGCAAAAATATCTCAGTGAGTTTTGGCTCTCTACAGTTTCTCAACCTAAACTAGCTCTGTAGATAGCAAGCAGTATTGGTTGAAATTCTCTTTTTGTTGTTCTTAAGTTTCACTAAATCAATAGCAGTAGGGTTTTTGTATTGTTTTGTTTTTTGCATTCTATCTTGACAGTGTCTCTGGATTCAATTCAGAGTCCCTTCTGACTCCAAGTCAATTAAGCCTAATCATACATACCTATTTTTGTGCTACTGTAAAATTATCTTGGGGTGTTTTGCCGTTTTAATTAGATTCTAATGCTCTTTGGGCACAAATGTACATATTTCAATCTGTTAAATGTTGGAGACTGCATTGTCCTTGGCCACTTCTGCTTTGACTTTAATTTTAGTTCCAGCTCAATTGCTGCCTCCAGTCTATATCAACAAACACACCCATAAATTACTCATATACCACATTTTTGCTTTCACTTTCTATTCTTTACAAATCTTTGGTATTTCTGAAGGAAAGAGAAACTTAATCACTGAACATTAACCCTTTAGAGCAGTGGTTCTCAATCTTCCTAATGCCGCAACCCCTTAGTAAAGGTCCTCACGTTGTGGTAACCCCCAACCATAACGTTATTTTCATTGCTACTTCTTTAATTTTGCTCCTGTTATGAATAGTAATGTAAATATCTGATATGCAGGATGTATTTTCATTCACTGGACCAAATTTGGCACAAATACCCAATACACCCAAATTTGAATACTGATGTGGTTGGGGGGGGGGGGGGTTGATTTTGCCATTTGGGAATGTTGGAGTTGCTGGGATTTATAGTTCCCCTAAAATCAAAGAGCCTTTTGAACTCCATCAATGATGGAACTGAATAAAAGTTGGCACACAGAATTCCCATGGCCAAGAGAAATACTGGGAGAGTCTGGTGGACACTGACCTTGAGTTTTTGGAGTTGTAGTTCACCTCAATCCAGAGAACACTGTGGACTCAAACAGTGATGGATATGCCCAAATGTGAATACTGGTAGAGTTTGGGGAAAACAGACCTTGCCATTTGGGAGTTGTAGTTGTTGGGATTAATAGTTCACCCACAATGAAATAGCATTCTGAACCCCACCAATGATAGAATTGGACCAAACTTCCCACACAGAACACCCATGACAAAGAGAACATGCTATGTTTTCTGATGGTCTTTGGTGATGCCTCTGACACCCCCTCGCGACCCCCACAGGGGTCCCGATTCCCAGGTTGAGAAACACTGCTTTAGAGGTATTTCCACCAACCCACCCTCCAATCTATTTATCTTTTTCTTTGGTATAGTGGTAGGACTTCAGGAATTAGGTGGACAACTAGTAGTTACTATCAATCACAGCAATAATACATGTTTTAAAAGGATTGCTTGTGTAATATTAAAATCTTTTTGAAAAAATCTTTTGCTAAGAATTCAAAATTACATTGTCAACACACATTTCGGTGCCTCAAATGTTATCCTGTTTCTGGTTCTATTTGACCTGCTGATTCCAAAAATTGCAATAGTTTCCCCCTATTAGGGCAAGTTTTTGAGATACTGAGCATATGCCATCTACAAGTTGCCATCTTGCCCACAGAAAACCATGATAGCCCTATCTAAGAAACTAGGGTTGATGCAATCTATCCACTACAGTGCTGGAGACAAGGGTTCAAATCCCTGCTCAGCCATGGGCCCTTCCACACAGCCCTGTATCCCAGAATATCAAGGCAGAAAATCCCACGTTATCTGAGTGTGGACTCAGGCCGTTTCACAAAGCTGAATAAAATCCCACAATATCTGCTTTGAACTGAAATATATGGCAGCGTGGACTCAGATAACCCAGTTCAAAGCAGATAATGTGGGATTTTTTGCCTTGATATTCTGGGTTATATGGCTGTGTGGAAGGGCCCTCAGATAACCCAGCTGAAAGCAGATATTGTGGGCTTTTCTGCCTTGATATTCTAGAATATAGGGCTATGTTGAAGGACCCTATGGGTCCAGTCACACCCTTCCAGGGCGCTTCCACACAGCCGTATAACCCAGAATATCAAGGCAGAAAATCCCACAATATCTGCATTGAATTGGGGCCCCTTCCATGCAGCTGTACAAAATCCCATATTATTTGCTTTGAACTGGGCTATATGGCAGTGTGGACTCAAGATAACCCAGTTCAAAGCAGATATTGTGGGATTTTCTGCCTTGATATTCTGGGATATAGGGGTCCAGTCACACCCTCTCAGAGCCCTTCTCCACACCCATATAACCCAGAATATCAAGGCAGAAAATGATATGAGAGATAAAGAGAAACAGACACAATATTATAACTGGCTGAAAAATGGGATGGCAAAGGATTAATCTGTCAAATTGTGACAGCTAGAGAGTAACATTTATAACAAATTCCCAACTAAGCAATAGAATAAACAAATAGTGAATAAATGGCTTCCTTTAAGGGTGCATCTACATTGTGCAATGAATGCAGTTTGCCACCTTTTTAACTACCAAGGCTGACTGCTATAGAGTTCTGGGATTTGTAGTTTGGTGAGGCACTGCACTTTTTGGCAGAGAAGGCTACACACCTTGTAAAGCTATAATTCCAATGATCCATAGGATCGAGTCATGGGAGTTAAAGTGATGTCAAACAGCATTAATTCTACAGTGTAGATGCATTCTAAATCTATCCAAAAGATATTTATATATAGATCTTACACTTTTTCTGAGGACTTCCTTCCAGGTTTCAAGCAAGCAGTTCTTTGTAGAGCTGTTTAGGCAAGCTGATTCCTCAAAACCATTCTCATATAGATGAAATCTTACACCATAGCTGTTTCTCTGCTTTAATTCCTTCTTGTCTCTGTCTTTTCTTGCCTTCGCCACTTCTGCTTTTTTCAATTATTCAATGGTATTTTCACCTCAGCATCCTCTTCCAGCCTCCACATCAACTAACTGACCCACCCTTGGCTTTGATTGCTCATATACTACAATTTAGGTTTCGCTTTCTATTACCTGTAAATCTGTTTGAAGGAAAAGGAAAGCTAAGCAGTGAGCATTAACCCTATCTGTGCAGTATCTCTCTGGCCCCATTCTACACTGCCATATACAATCCAGATTATCTGCTTTGAACTGAATTATATCGCAAGGGAGACTCATATAATGTTGGAGCATGCAAGGTATCAGTTAAGATGCATGGAGCTGATTGGTTGAGCAATTCCCAGGGAGCAAGCTGAGCCTGGGACTTTTGGTTATTGTTACATTTTTGTTCAGGTTTGAGCTATGCAGCTGCAGAGAGAAAAAGAGAGAAGCAGAGAGTCAGAGTTTGGAGCGTGCTCTCGCTTCATGACCTGCTGAAGGAGTTTATCCACATGGACAAGGAAAGACCATTTTAAATCTCTCATATTAGGGCATTATGTGAGTTGATGCAACTGATCACGTTGTACATATGTTGTTGGAGCCCCCAGTGGCGCAGTGGGTTAAAGCCCTGTGCCGGCAGGACTGAAGACCGACAGGTCGCAGGTTCGAATCCGGGGAGAGGCGGATGAGCTCCCTCTATCAGCTCCAGCTCCTCATGCGAGGACATGAGAGAATCCTCCCACAAGGATGATAAAACATCAAAAAATCATCCGGGCGTCCCCTGGGCAACGTCCTTGCAGACGGCCAATTCTCTCACAACAGGACACTCCTGACACGACAGAAAAACAAAAACAAAACATATGTTGTTCTGAATTAAGAAGAGTAAAGATAGGAGCTGTCAAAGTGGACTCCAGTAGTGAGATTGGAGGGGAAAGTCCTTTATCCATAAAGTGGTGTTAAAATCAGTGCCTGGGGTCTACTCCAGAGTAGTGAGATTGAAGGGGAAAGACCAGTATCCCCAACACTTCCCCCCCCCTTGTTTTTTTTTAATGGCAGGTGATAAATCTGAAAATGAACGATTACAGGAGAAAAGGCATGAAAGAAAAACGTGTTGAATTCTATGAGATATTGAAAAACTAGAGCAAAATGTGCTGCAGGATGTCCCTCCAGCAAAAACCAAGTTCTGGGAGTTTAATAAACTTCCCCCATGTTTTTCTGATAGAACCTATTAGGAAATAATATTTATAACCCAGGAACAAAATTAATGTTGCACAATGTTATTTGTTTTATGTAGTTTTTTGCCTAAGGAAACCACTGGGTGACCTTAGGCAAGTCACACTCTCTCAGCCTCAGAGGAAAGCCATGTCAACCTTCATCGGAATTAATTTTGTCATGAAAAACCTGTGATATGATCACCGTGGGGGTTGTCATGAATCAGAAACAACTTGAAGGCACCCACCACATCAACTATCTCTTTCACAAACTCCATGTCTTCAAAGTGGATTAACTACTGTGTAAATGCACCCATTTCCAGGAATATCTATCTATCTATCTATCTATCTATGGATTACCCTTTAATAATGCCCACAAACCACCTAACAAGATTCACTTTTACAGCTGCTTAAAAGGGTCAATTTAAGCAGTTGAGGGGGAAAAGGAAGGGGCCTGAGGCTGTTAGGAATGGTGGGAGATGGAGTCCAAAATACTTGGAGGGCCCAAGTTTGCCCATGCCTGTTCTAGTTATTCCATGATTCTAGCACATAAGTGCATGCTATGTGGCACGTCACATACATGGTTGCCAAATAAAGCCCTGGCCCCTCATCTTCAGTCCTCAGGGCAGAACTTCAGTCAGTTGCTAAGTAGCAAACACAGCTTTCTTATAGAAAGCCAAATAATTCCTGCCAATTTCTTATATAACAGGATGCTTAGCATGTGCAGGTGTGTTTGTATATTTGTAAACACTGCTATGCATAAATCTCAATAAGCACCAAACTCAATCTTACAAACTAACCACTTACATAAACCTTTCATGTGTGGCACACAGAGAAACAAACATTATTTGGTACGGCATGCAAGCAGTCCCCAAGTCACAAACAAGATAAGTTCTGTAGGTTTGCTCTTAAATTGAATTTATTTATAAGTTGGAATAGCTACATTTTGAAGTGTAACCCCAGCATATATATATATAAGCAGTCCCCTGCTACGCACTGCTGTGGCCCAGTCTGTGTATATGTGTTTTGTGTGTATATATGTGTGTGTTTGTATATATGTAGTTTTGTGCATGTGTTGTAATGCATTTTTTGTTTTTTGGCTTTTCAAGTCTCTTCCACTGTGTTTTTCGGTGTTTTTATGACTGATGGTCACTTGTTGGCCTGATAGGTGTATGGTGTCCAAATTTGGTCTCAATTCCTCCAGTGGTTTTTGAGTTATGTTAATTCCACAAATGAACATTGCATTTTTTAATTATACTAGCCGTCCCCTGCCATGCGTTGCTGTGGCCCAGTCTATGTTTATGTGTTTTGTGTGTGTGTGTATGTGTGTGTGTGTTTGTGGATATATGTGTTTTTGTGCATGCGTTGTCATGTAATTTTTTGGTTTTTTTGCGTTTTAAGTCTCTTCTGCTGTGTTTTTCAGTGTTTTTATGAGTGATTGTCACTTGTTGGCCTGATAGGTGTATGGTGTCCAAATTTGGTCTCAATTTGTCCAGTGGTTTTTGAATTATGTTAATCCCACAAACGAACATTACATTTTTATTTATATAGATCTATATGTGTCGTCCCCTGTCACACGTTGCAGTGGCTCAGTCTGTGTATATGTGCTTTGTCTGTGTATATATTTTTGTAAATGTTCTGTTGCGTGCTGGGCCTGTAACAGCTGTACCTTTCTATAGGAAGTGATGGTCTTTAGAGTCTTTAATAATACAACAAAGTCTTTATTATGGAACAAACAACAAATCTTCAATGGTTCAAACAACACTTCAAGGCTTTCTTAGTATAGTCCTCAATGGGCTGGTACCTGACTTTGATTAACTGAACTTTCTCTGTAGGAAAAACCCTTTTTAACCTCTCCCAGGCTGTTTACTATGTATGCCTCATCGGTGTGGGTCCTACTACCGATTCCAAATGCGTCTGGGTATTGAGAAGACCTACCAGCCGAGGCTTGAAGATATTTCAGCTGGAGTTCCTTGGATCTGTAATGCTGTCCTCCCTCAGAGAATTCTTTGAAACTTCAGGGCTGTTTTCCCTCTGATTGCTGTGAGGTTGAGAGGCTGTGAGCTCTCAGCCAGAGCCTTGGGATCTTTTCCCTGGAATTTCTGTTTCTCTGGATGTTCTGTTCCCCTGGATGCTCTTTTTCCCTGGATGCTCTTGGGAAAAGAAGCTTTTCACGGGACGAACTGGTCTGCGTCCTATAGTTTAGCTTCCTTGTGTGAGACTGCCCAAAAAATGGCTCCTTTCCCTCCTAGAGCCCTGAACAAGGGGCGGAACCAAAGCTTAATTATGATGGACAGGAGGCCTGCCCTATGACTGCAAACAGATAACAGAAAGAAAATAAAGTTGGAGCTCCTGGTACAGCCGTACCAGCACAAGAAATGTGTATATATGTGTGTTTGCGTATATATATATATATATATATATATATATATATATATATGGTTTTGTGCATGTGTTGTAATGTATTTTTTTTTGGCTTTTTAAGTCTCTTCTGCTGTGTTTTTCAGTTTTTTTTATGAGTGATGATCAATTGTTGGCCTGATACGTGTATTGTGTCCAAATTTGGTGTCAATTCGCCCAGTGGCTTTTGAGTTATGCTAATCCCACAAACGAACAATACAATTTTATTTATATAGATGTTTGAGCTTTGGACAGCATAGGGAAGAGTCAATACGCATGCGGTGTTTGTTCTGTCTGTCCCCCTGTTCAGGAGATTTCTACTCACTTTTTGTCCCTGTGGTCACTGTATTTTGAAAAATGTGGCTTGCTGTGAAACAAGGAATGGTGCTAAAGCTCCATTGGAGACCCACTTTCCCCATGATAATAACTCTTCCAGGAGTGGATTTCCCTTCCTAGGGGTAGAGTTCTCTCACTTCTTGTTCTTAACTATGAGTTGTTTGTCAGTTGGATGTTTGTAATTTAAGGACTGCCAGTATATCCTTTTGCTTCAAGACCTGTTAGAAAAAAAGCTGGCCAGGCTTGAATGTTTGGCTCTCTACATGCTAAACTGCAATTTCTATCACTAGCCATAGGCTATGTTTGTTGAATGATTTTAGCTATCACAAGGACCATGGTTTCCGAAGCACGGCATGTCTAGCTAATCCAGAAGGCCAAATCAGACACAGTAGAAGGCAAAAGCAGATGTTTATTCTGCGAAGAAAACACTCCAAAGTACTGACATACTGCAATAGTAAACACAGAGCATTTTTATTTCTTTTGACCACTGTTCAAAACCCACGCCAGCTCCTGATTGACTGAAAAACTATCCAGCTAGAATCCGCATCCTGAGTAAATCCGCATCCCAATAGATGAAGGTTGATGGGGCAGTTCATTGTGAGGAGATTATGGAAATTAAAGGAAGAGGTTTTGGGTGCAACCAGGCAACATTCCAAAAGCAAATCCTAACAAAGATTTTAGGTGAGGCACAGGCATACCCCCAATGGGTCTGGCAGAGCAGCGGCTTCCATTTCATACTTGGATGCATTTCGTTATACATATCATAATTTGTGGTTCCGATTTCTCAGTATCATGTTGGCTAGGGTTGGCAGAAACATATAGGAAGCCTTATGGGAGTCCTTACCCTTTGAAACACTAAATATGTTCTTCACTTCAATTCCCAGAAGCTTCAGCCAGCATGACCAAAGGTCAGGGATTCTATTAAAATCTGAATCATCTAATACGACCAAACTTGAGAGCCACTGCACTAAACTGACCCAATATCCAATTCCCTTGGTTTATCAAAAACAAAATACAGCCCTCATTTCTGTTCTGCTATAAAGGGTCAGCAGTGAACTCATGGCTAGGAAGCACTTCCAATACTTGGCTTCCAACTGTGAATGTTCTCCCCATCATATCTTCAATAATAATGTTGAACCAAGGAATCAGTGTGTGTGTGTCAACTATAAAATAAGATGCATGGAAGTGATTGATCGGGTAATGTCCACGGAGATGAATAAGCCTGGGACTTTTGAATACTGTTGCATTTTTGTTCAGGCTTGAGCTATGCAGATGCATAGAGAAGAGAGAAGAAGAGAGAGACAGACTGATTTGCTTCTTGGCTGCTGAAAAGAAACTCTCTCATATGGGCAAAGAGATACTATTTTAAATCTCCTTGAAAGGACATTTAGTAAGTTGATGCAACTGATCGTATTGTGCATATGTTGTTTTGAATTAAGAAGAGTAAACTACTTGTTCTTTACTGTTCACCTGCATGGCATCTTTTCTTTCCCTGGCAAGGCAGTGTGTGGACTGATTCAATGTGAGCTACACATGGTTTATTTTATATTATGCCACAAATAATATCATAATAATACTGTAACATGATATTATTGGACTGGACTGACCTTGAGGGAGCTGGGGGTGGTAACGGCCGACAGGGAGCTCTGGCGTGGGCTGGTCCATGAGGTCACGAAGAGTCGGAGACGACTGAACGAATGAACAACAACAACATGATATTGCTAACTTGGGAGAACCAGCATGGTGTTGCGGTCTGATGGCTGGACTGGGAATTTGGGAGTCTAGGACTCAAATCTCCGCTCATCCAGGAGGGCCAAATTAGTGACCTTGGACAAGTCACACTCTTTAAGTCTTCAAGGATGGCAAGGACAACCGCATCTGAAGAAATATTGCCAAGAAAATATAGGTTCACCTAGTCCAAAATGATTTGAAGGTACACAAGAACCACTTCTTGAGTTGATGTTGAGTTGAGAACCACCTCGTTTCCATCCTCCAAATGTCTGTAATCCATTAAATTCCAGAGCTATGAAAACACCAAATTAAAAATAAACTTGGGAGGGGCGCCATTAAATGTGAGCCTGGAGTCACAATCACCAACTATGACCATGGTTTTTGGAAGTTGGCATCTCCTTCTTGCCTTGCAGCTTGGCTTTCTTGCAAGCCAAGACAGGTGTTTTCCTCGATCACCAGGGGAACAATTCACCCAGTCGTCATCACACCACGCACGTGAGTCTCCTCCCTCTTTTTCCACGAATCCCAATGAAATTTCCTTATCTGGCAGCCGTCACTCAATCACAGTGTATTGTTCACTGGTGCAATACCATTAAAGCTGGCAGCCAAACTGCATACTTGCAAGAAACTGGCTTCCCTATGACCCCCTGAGGGGAGGGGGGCAGTCTGAACAAGTGTGCCATCATCAAGTATGATAAAGAAAGAAACATAAATCAATGATCCATCACAAGGGAGGGGCCTTGGATGAAAGGTTGCATTCCATAGCTAGGTGACTATGCTCCTTATGTGTCAAGACGTTGATGAGTATCATTTGGGGCCTTGTTCTGAACCCCAAGAAACCCCATTAATTAATTAATAATGGAGCATGATCTGCATTTCAGAAACCCTGGTATCTTCTTACTATCATGAAATGCTTCAAGCCAAGCCTTTTATTGGGCAATCACTCAATTTCGTTTACAAAATATTTATTGCGGAACAGATGGACCCAAACTCCAGCGTTTCCCATTGATTTTGTTTCTTCTTTTTGCGACAGAAAATGTGTTCAGGAGTTAAAAATTGAATAACTACACTGTGTCTTGAAACTGACAGGCTTCTTGAGACATTCTTCATCTGGTTTAGCAATTCTGTTTAAATGCTTTGGTTTCAATAACTTCCATGATCTTCAGAGATATACGTATTGTTGAATGGGTCCCAGTCTTAAAGCTGGTCATTGTGTTCCTCCAGCAAAGGTGAGATCAGATCTCTATCACTGACTTTTTTTTTTTGGACTAGAGTGTTATTATGTGGGGAATGGATGTATCAATTGTTCATTTAATGGGCGAGACCATAACCATCAAACAGAGAATATAAAGCCCTTAGATTGGATGTAGATTGTGTGTAGTTAATGTTTTTCTGAGGCTTTGAATGTAATAGTAATATGTTCTTTTTTGTTCTAGAAAAGTATATTTAACTTTGTATCTTTATATGTAGGTTTTGTATTTTAATTATAGTTTTTTAATTATAAGGTGCCATTGATCGTAAGACGCACACTAATTTTAATACCACCAACAGAAATATTAGATATAGATATATAGATACACACACACACAAACACAGATTATTTTAAGTACTACCCTATTTTTAGAGCTGTTTGGGAGGGGGAGTGTGTCTTAGAATCAAATAAATATGGCATTTACATCTCATGGAAATTGGTCACAGTAGTGGATTTTTCATATCCTGTTGACTGACAAAATTGATGTTTTGTGACTGAGAAGATAAATTTTCTCCATCTGCGATACAAGATTTAGCAACATTTGAAACATTTGAAATAATTTAAAAAGAAAAAAAAGTACAAATGGATCTATACTTGGACATATTTTAACATTTCGTCAGCTTTTATAGAAATATATGACTAACGTGTTATTTTCCTCTTCTTGTGGTTTGAGTTTCCTGCTTTTGTTCTATTGGAACACGAGTGTATGTAATGAGGTCTCATTAATATTTTTAACTGCTTCTTACATCTTAAATAAATTAAAAACTTTGTCCTTTGAGCAGGAGAGGAGTTGCCAGACACAATGCCATCATGCTTTGGTTCACAAGCTAGCGAGAGCCCCATAATATTGGTCTTCCCAGTAAGCTCAAGTAAAAGGACACTGCTGCATCTTCTCCTAGCTTGTGTGTTCTTTCATTAATAACTTTTGCCACCATGGCCACTGTGACATTATTGTGACTGGAAAAAAGACTGCATTTTTCTTTAAGGTATGTGAGGAACATGCAGGGGCGACTCAACGCATTACGCAAAGTAAGCATTTGCAGTATAGTTGATTTTGCCCAGGGGAGCTCTTGAGGCGCTCTTGGGGGGAAAATAGACCTTGACATATGCGAGTTGTAGTTACTGGGATGTATAGTTCACCTACAATCAAGGAGCATTCTGAACTCCACCAATGATGGAATTGAACCAATATGGCACACAGAACTCCCACGACAAACAGAAAATATTGGTGATTGGTTGGGGGGGGGGGGGTGCCAAAATACTGTTTGCTTACCATTGAAAATTACCTAGGGCCGCCTCTGGGAACATGCAACTCGATTTAAAATTTGATTGTGCTTGCTTTCTATGTATTTTCTTAAAGCAATTATTCTCAACCTTTTTTGACCAGGGACCACTTGAACAAGGACCACTTTGACCAGGAACCACTCTCCAATATTAGTACCAAAAGGATTACAAATCATTTTTTGGTCAACTTTAGATTCAGTTTGGTTATTTGGGCTGCTGATTCAGAAAATTACATTTGATAGATCACATCAGGTCTAGTTTCTGATACAGAACATATGCCATCCAGTCGTCGCCATCTGCTCGCCTACAGACAACCATATTTAATAATCTAGAGCTGATGTGGTAGTAGTAACCTTTTGTGGGTAGTCAGCCTCTCCCACATCCCTGTTGCCTCGACACTATCAGAGGGTTTCGTGAGACCAGTTGCTCTCAATGCCACTTGGTTTTGAGGCAACAGTGTAGTAACGGTGAGGCCAAGACCATATTTTCATTTTTGGGGACCACTGGCGGTCCACGGACCACAAGCTGGGAACCACTGTATTAAAGAAAAATGAAGCCCTTCTCAGCCATGGTTGATATTCATAACCCAACTTGGAAGGATCTATCAGTAGGGTGACAGCCGCCCTTATTCTTCCTATCCGTCTGCCCTGGTCAAAAGGGCAAGGGCAGGCAGTATATGCATGGAAGAAACAAAAGAAGTACTGTATATACTTATTTATACATCTAGAAAATTAGTTAAAATTGGCTAGCGATACTGTCGATGCTCTGGTCTCTGGCTGGAACAGGGAGTTGACCAGGGCAATTGACACTATCGCTCCGGAACGCCCCCTCTCGAGTAACCGAGCTAAACCAGCTTCTTGGTTTACTGAGGAGCTGGCAGCAATGAAGCGAAAGAAGAGGAGGCTAGAGTGCGTGTGGCGCCAGAATCCCACCAATCTAGCTCAAACACACCTGAATGCCTTTTTAAGGTCCTATGGTGTGGCAATAGAGGCAGCTCAGAAAACATTCATCACAGCCAATATTGCATCAGCGAAGAATCGTCCAGCTGAGCTTTTCCGAGTTGTCAGGGGCCTGTTAAATCCGCCGAAAAGCGAGGCCCCGGATAACTCGGTGGCTCGCTGTGAAGCATTTGCTCGATCCTTCGCGGATAAAATTGAGCGGATTCGGTCTGGCTTCGACGTCATGTTAACGGCAGTCTCCGGGGATGTAACGAGAGCATCTGCTTGTCCAGTTTTGTTGGATTCATTTCAATTGGTTCAGCTTGAGGATGTGGACAGGATCCTTGGAGAGGTGCGACCCACCACATGCATCCTAGACCCCTGCCCTTCCTGGCTGATCAAGGAAGCCAGAGGGGGTTTGGCAGGGTGGGTGAAGGTGATGGTTAATACCTCCTTACAGAAAGGAGAGTTTCCAGCGAGCTTAAAGCAAGCTATTATAAAACCGCTGTTGAAGAAACCATCACTGGACCCCACTCAATTTGACAACTATCGGCCAGTTTCCAATCTCCCCTATTTGGGCAAAGTCATGGAACGTGTGGTGGCAACACAACTCCAGGGGTTTCTGGTAGACACTGATTATCTTGATCCGGCACAGTCTGGCTTTAGGCCGGGACATGGAACTGAGACAGCCTTGGTCGCCTTGGTAGATGATCTGCGCAGGGAACTAGACAGGGGGAGTGTGTCCCTGTTGGTTCTGCTGGACCTCTCAGCGGCCTTCGATACCGTCGATCACGGTATCCTTCTGGGCCGCCTCATGGATATGGGGCTCGGAGGCACTGCCTTGCGGTGGCTCCGATCCTTCCTTGAGGGACGGACCCAGAAGGTGTTATTGGGTGACACCTGTTCGGCCCCACAACCGTTGTTGTGTGGAGTCCCACAGGGTTCAATCTTGTCCCCGATGTTATTTAACATCTACATGAAGCCGTTGGGAGAGATCATTCGGAGTTTCGGACTAAGATGCTATCTCTATGCAGATGACGTCCAAATCTGTCACTCCTTCTCACCTGTCACCAAGGAGGCTGTCCAGACCTTGAACCGGTGTTTAGCCGCTGTGTCGGACTGGATGAGAGCTAACAAATTGAAATTGAATCCAGACAAGACAGAGGTCCTACTGGTCAGTCGGAAGGCCGAACAGGGTATAGGGTTACAGCCTGTGTTAGACGGGGTTACACTCCCCCTGAAGACGCAGGTTCGCAGCTTGGGAGTGATCCTGGACTCACCGCTGAGCCTGGAACCCCAGGTCTCAGCGGTGGCCGGGAGAGCTTTCGCACAATTAAAACTTGTGCGCCAGCTGCGCCCGTACCTTGGGAAGTCGGATCTGGCCACGGTGGTCCACGCTCTTGTCACATCCCGGCTGGATTACTGCAACGCACTCTACGTGGGGTTGCCATTAAAGACTGCTCGGAAATTACAACTAGTCCAACGAGAAGCAGCCAGGTTGCTCACCGGAGCAACGTATAGGGAGCACACCACCCCCCTGTTACGTCAGCTCCACTGGCTGCCAATCCAATTCCGAGCAGAATTTAAAGTGCTGGTCTTGACCTATAAAACCCTATACGGTTCCGGCCCAGTGTATTTGTCCGAACGGATCTCCCTCTACATCCCACCTCGAAGTTTAAGATCTTCTGGGGAGGCCCTGCTCTCGACCCCGCCAGTCTCTCAAGCGAGGCTGGCGGGGACGAGGAGCAGGGCCTTCTCGGTGGCGGCCCCCCGCCTGTGGAACTCACTCCCTGGGGAGATCAGATCGGCGACTTCCCTCCTAACATTTAGGAAAAAACTAAAGACCTGGATGTGGGACCAAGCTTTTGGTCACCCTGACAATTAAATCAAGGACCTGGGAATAGACAAAGACAAACGGAATAGAATCGGACTTATGGACTTTGACATATGGACCCTGACATGAGATTGTTTTAGGTTTTTAGGATTTTATTATGTACTGATGTTTTAATTTGAGTATTGAACTGTTATTTTTTGTATTACTTGTTATGTGTTCGGGCATCTAATTGTGCCCTCCCCTGTAAGCCGCCCTGAGTCCCCCCCGGGGTGAGAAGGGCGGGGTATAAGTGAATGAAATAAATAAATAATAAATAAATAGAAAATTAGTTAAAATTTACCCAAAAAATATGGGCTTACTTATCCACGGGTCAATATAATTGCTCTGCCTTAATTCTTTTTAAAATAGAAGCATCTCAGAGTGGTGAGAGGTGAGAGCTTAGTCAATCCGATGAGAATCTAAAAGAAGCACCGACCCCTTCTATTCTCTCTATTGTGATCCTATTTCTGATATTTTTGAATGTCTGTGTGGAAAAATGATGTCAACAGCAGTGCTTTCCCCTCTTGACTTATCATATTACAATCCATAATTTTGACCATAAACCTGCTCTCAACTTATACATGAGTTATGTTAGCTTAGAGTAATAGACCAAAGGACAGTAAACAGGAGGAAAGAGCAGAAAGCTGGAAGCATTCCTTCACTTGTCCTTAAGTGGTTATCCGCATTGTACAAATACACCACTTTGATATTATTTTAGACGTCATGGCTCCATCTTTTCATCCAAAATGATCCAAATATCTGGGCAGGGATAGAGTTAGTGTTGGGGTTAGGGATAATTGTGTCTTTTTGGTCTAATCAGACCGAAGATTTTTGGAATGTAATAAATTAATATTTACAATCTTTTTCCCTTGCAATCTTTACTCCTTATTAACACGGCAAGGATCAAACCAGCTAAATTATCAGGAGTTCCTTTTTTTTTTTTTGCTTTTCTGCTAGGTCAGCAAGGTCAATGTTATCAAATCAAACTGTGAAAGCCTTTTAAGTTCCAAATAAATCAAGATGACTAACTGTGCCTCTAACTTACACATCCAGAAAAATGCCACATTGTGTAAGACTGATGGGGTGTGGAAGGGCGGGGTGACCCAGGCTGCCTCCTCCTGCCATGGGCCACGGATGCCTATAAAACTCAAGACCTGCAGGGAGCAGATAGTTACAAGAGGAAGATCTGCAAGGATGGCAGGATTGGAGAGAAGATTTGTCAGCACTGGGCTGCTCGTGCTGCTGGTCCTCATGGGTGAGTCCTGACAGGCAGTCTTTGTGAGGAAAGATACATTGATGGAGGCTTGGGTGCATCTACACTGCAGAATGAATGCAGCATGGCACCACTTTATCTTCTATGACTCAATGCTATGGAATCCTGGGAGTTGTAGTTTGGTGAGGCATAAGCACCTTTTGGCAAAGAAGGCTAAAGAGCTTGTACAACTGCAACTTCTATCATTACATAGCACTGAACCATTCGTTTATTCAAACCTACAGTGTGCATAGATGGATGGGTGAGAATGTATGTGGTGCATTGGACAGAGCATTAGGCCTGAATTTGGGAGACCTCTGCTCAAGTCTCTAAAGAGCTTGGATCAACTATCCTTTCAGCTTGCTTGACCCTACCTCACAAAACCATTGTGAGACTAAAGTGGGGAAGAAGAGGTCTCTGTGATATCTTGAGTTTATCGCAGATTGATTTTATCAAATGAGAGTTGTCTTGATATACTGCTCTTTGGATGTTGCGAGTTTATTTAAATTATGTCCCACTTTTATCCCACATATTCAATTTTTGGGGGCCTGTTTTTAGCAATTTCATGGAGAGTATGTTTATCTGAGATGTTCTGATGGTTTGACTAGTAAATGTTCTCCTCTCAGAAATAAATTTTACTTAAAGCATTATAGTGCAACAGTACTATTTCATACTACTTCATAATAATTCAAAGAGAGAAATCAATCAATTAATTAATGAAGGAGAAGTGAAGAGAAGGTAGCACATACTTAGAACTGATAACAAACTCAGCCAAAGAAGTTGGCATATTGTTATGAGAATTACTTCAAACTGATAACAAATTCAAGGTTGGGAATAAAATATTGCACCTGGTATTGGGAATTGGCAGTAAAAAGTCTGGGACGACAGAATTTTAATTGAATTTTATCATCATCAAAATAGTTTATTGTATGGGCCCAAGGCCAAACATAAAGCATCACATGCACACGATAGTATCCTCGGAGCAACAGACACCAAAGATGCTAAACAGAAACCATAACCATGCTCCCACAAAGAGCAAAAACAATGTAATGAAAGTTAACAATAATTAAAGTACATTTTGGGAGATGGTCCAGTTAACCCTTAGAGTGTGTGTGTGTGTGAGAGAGAGAGGGGGGGAGGGGGGAAGAGAGAGAGAGAGAGAGAGAGCCAAATACTGGAAGCCAAAAATTACAATAGAGGCTAGATCAGTAGGCAGATAAAAGTGAACACTCATCTATGAAAGCTTTGGCTCTTTTAAAGATGCACAATATCTGGATGGCATAATTTGTTCTGCCACTGCCAGCTGCCATCATTCAGCAGCCAACAGCCATCTGATGAGATCCTAAATTGCCGCAAAATCCATGACCACAAAAGAGTGTTACTCTTGGCTACTCAATGTGCACACATTTGTTTGGCAATACAGACATTGCTCTTTGGTGGATTTTGAGGTTTGTTGTACTTTATGAAATGGTCAACAGAGACACCACTGAATATATTTCCAGGATATCTTTAAGATGTTACAGAAAACATAGGGTCCATCTACACACTGTGGGATTAATGCAGTTTGACCCCACTAACTTCCAGGACTCAATGCTATGGAATCACGAAAGTTGTAGTTTTAGAAGCCTTCTCTGCCAAAGACGGCTGGTGCCTCACCAAACTATAAATCCCAGGATTCCATAGCATTGAGCCCTAGCAGTTAATGTGTTAACTGCTTCCATCTGAACATTAGGAAGAACTTCCTGACTGTGAGAGCCGTTCAGCAGTGGAACTCTCTGCCCCGGAGTGTGGTGGAGGCTCCTTCTTTGGAAGCTTTTAAGCAGAGGCTGGATGGCCATTTGTCAGGGGTGATTTGAATGCAATATTCCTGCTTCTTGGCAGGGGGTTGGACTGGATGGCCCATGAGGTCTCTTCCAACTCTTTGATTCTATGATTCTATGAAACTGCATTCATCCTTTAAAAAGAGATAGAGAAGCCAGGAAATGATAACTGGATTGATGGATGAATGGATGAGCAAAGAGAAAACATTACACAGGTAGGTTGGTACAAATGCAATGTCTCATTCATGACATGAAAGATGCTGGAGTTTAAACACAGAAGACCTCCTTTAAACTTCAGACTAAAACCCAGAGAGGATCCACATGCCTTGCTGACATTGCAGCCACTCTATGATTCTGTTGGCAAGTAAACTTTCCAATGCTAAGTGACCACAACAGGATTTTAACAATGTGCTGCCTTATTAGTTTTCATCCTCTGAATGGATTTTAACTGGTGTTAATTCTATGTGTTTAAAAAAGACTTCGATAGGATTTGTGCCAATGTTTTTGTATGTAATGCCTGTGTTGGTATCAATAATTCATAAGCCATTTTGAGGGCCAGTACCATGGAAATAGTGTGATATAAAGGAAATAACAACAATAGAGGGAGAGTTTCAATGCCAGGCTAAGGGATGATGGGAATTGTTGTCACTTAGTGTGCACCTGCACTGTGGAATCAACACCACTTTAACTGCTATGGCTCAGTATTATAGAATACTGGGAATTATCATTTTAGAAAGTCTTTGCCCTTCTTTAGCCTTTAGTGGTGACGGCCGACAGGGAGCTCTGGCGTGGGCTGGTCCATGAGGTCACGAAGAGTCGGAGATGACTGAACAAATGAACAACAACAAAGCCTTTAGTTCTTACCACACTTCAATTCCCATGAAATGTGCAAACCTGGGAAGGCATGGAAGATGGAAGTACTTCTTCCAATCTTGGTTGCATAACAAGAGTTAGGACAATTGATGCCTTTGCAGATTTCTGTATGTGGGAGAGTATTCATCCTCTGATTCATCTATGGACGTGAGACAAATAGAACAATAGCAGAGGGGTGAGAAGTTCCCTTTTTGGACTGCAGGTTGCCCAGTGCCCCAGCCAGAGAATTGTTGGATGGGAAAGCTTGGACGTGGAGGGACTACTGAAACTTGTGACGTTTAAAATGGCTCTTTCCCACAAAGCTCTTCCTGTGTCTGTCACAATCGAATGATTTAAGACAAGCGTTTTGGTTAAGATTGCCCCATTTTACTGTTACCCTCTGAATCAATGATAGGAGTAGGCCAGGTCATCATTTCTTTACTTCATTAGGATTGCTACGTCATCAATGTCTGCTTGACTTCCAGAATTGCAACAAATACCTCCCCCCCACTCCAAAATTCTGGCAAAACAGTTATGAAGAAAACTGAGAAAGATGCTGCAATGGGAGGGCTGTCAAATTTGCAGATACCATATTTGGTTCCAAGCTGAGATTGTTTCAGTTGATTTCCCAATCATAGCAATGGGACTTTTGGCCCAAATATTAGTTGGGGTGGAATGTTCACATGGATTTCTACCAAGGTTTGCTTTGTCTCGATCCAGTTCCAGGATGATATAATATCACAATAACAAGTTCAAGTTCACTGTATGACAGTCAATGACCAGTTTTGAGAGAAGCAGAACATAGTATCACAATAAAATGCAGATATAAGATTTCCCATAGATTAGTGGTTCCTAACCTTCCTTATGCCATGACCCCTTAATACAATTTCTAATGCTGTGGTGACCCCCAACCATAACATTATTTTTGTTGCTATTTCATAACTGTAATTTCGCTACTGTTATGAATCGCAATGTAAATATCTGATATGCAGGATGTGTTTTCATTCACTGGACCAAATTTGGCACAAATACCCAATTCACCCAAATTTGAATACTGGTGGGGTGATTTTGTCATTTAGGAGCTGTAGTTGCTGGGATTTGTAGTTCACGTACAATCAAAGAGGATTCTGAACTCCACCAACGATGGAATTGAACCAAACTTGGCACACAAAACTCCCATGGCCAACAGAAAATACTGGAAGGGTTTGGTGGGCATTGACCTTGAGTTTTGGAGTTGTAGATCACTATATGCAGAGAGCACTGTGGACTCAAACAATGATGGATCTTGGCACGAATACTCAATATGCCCAAATGTGAACATTGGTGGAGTTTGGAGAAAATAGACCTTGACATTTGGAAGTTGTAGTTGCTGGGATTTATATTTCACCTACAATCAAAGACCATTCTGAAACCCACTAATGAGAGAATTGGGCCAAACTTCCCACACAGAACTCCCATGACAAACGGAAAATACTGTTATCAGCTGGTCTTTGGCAACCCCCTCGCCAGCCCCCCCCCCCCAGGGGTGCCAACCCTCAGTTTGAGAAGGTGGAGTTTTTTCCTGCTTAGTTGCACCTTTTCATTCTCCTCTCACCATTTCGTGATGGCTATTGATACACTTTCACTGGCCACCATTTCATTCTGTGGAATACGATTGGTTCTTTGTGCCCAAGGGTTCTGCACCTATGGATTCCACCTCCATGGTTTGAAAATATTAACAAAAATTCCCAAAAGCAACCCTTGATATTTCCATTTTATACAAAGAACACCATTGTATATAGAGAGCATGCATGGATTTTTGTATTCATAGGGGGTTCTGGAACTAAACCCAGCAAATACGAAGGGCCTACTGTCTTGGGATTTGGAATATAGAGAGAAATCTTTAGAACTCTCAGCCATGGATTCTAGTACCTCCTCAAACTTCAAATCCCAAGCATCCATAGAATGTAGATAAGGCAACTTTTTTTTTTGTCATGTCAAGAGTGACCTGAGAAACTGCAAGTTGCTTCTGCTGTGAGAGAATTGGCCATCTGCAAGGACGTTGCCCAGGGGACGCACGATGATTTTGATGTTTTTCATCCTTGTGGGAGGCTTCTCTCATGTCCCCGCATGAGGAGCTGGAGCTGATAGAGGGAGCTCATCTGCCTCTCCCCGGATTCGAACCTGCTGGCACAGAGGTTTAACCCAGTGCGCCACCGGGGGCTATAAATGTGTGGCATAAAAGAGGTCTTGATCTCCAGCTATTTACATATGATATCCTTTAATATCTTCCCAAACCAACTTTGAATATTTCTTGCCTAAGCAAACCTATGAAAATCCATGGGGTCACCACAAGTCAACAGGCAAGACGGAGACATATGTACACCTGCAGTCTCTTCCCATTCACTCATTTGAATTTCTGTTTAGATAGTCCAAGTCCAAACATTTCACCTGTAGTTTTTCTGCCGAAGGAATGTAACTGTTTATTTTTCATAAAAGAGAGTCCGGCCTTCCTCCTTGGAAAAGGTCACGAGGCCAGAAAGGTTCCCCTGTGGCTCAGCCGTACAACCTGTTCTAAATTCCAAAGCTCACCCTCGCAATGTGGGAAATCCTCATAAAAAGAAAAGTTTCTGAAATAAATATAGGGCACTTGTATGTATTTTGAAAATTGTATGAGTTTTGGAAATTCCTCCTTGTCACTATCATCCATCATCATTGCATTACGGGGAATGATATTCAGGCACCCGGGTTGCTTTAAATTTCAGCCACAAAGTCAGCACTTGCCCTGAAAAGTTCATGTGACCCATATGATAATAATAATAATAATAATAATAATAATAATAATACTTTATTTATATTCCGTTCTATCTTCCCGAAGAGACTCGAGGCGGATTCGAATCACAAAAAGGCAAACATTCAACGCCTGAATACAACAACCAATACACACATAATGGCAAAAAAATAATAACCCAACATATAAATACAAATTATAACATAACAGAAAAGATATAACCTATCAAATAAATTATATCAACATAAAACAAGGCATCAAACAGAAGCATCAATTTGCCAGAGCCGACAGAGTTTACTGGGGGTAGGTAAAGGTAAAGGTTTTCCCCTAACATTAAGTCCAGTCGTGTCCAACTCTGGGAGTTTGCGCTCATCTCAATTTCTAAGCCGAAGAACCGGCATTGTCTGTAGACACCTCCAAGGTCATGTGGCCGGCATGACTGCATGGAGCACTGTTACCATCTCGCCGGAGTGGTACCTATTGATCTACTCACATTCGCATGTTTTCGAACTGCTAGGTTGGCAGAAGCTAGGGCTAACAGCAGGAGCTTATGCCGCTCCTTGAATTCAAACCTGCAAACTTTTGGTTAGCAAGTTCAGCAGCTCAGCGGTTTAACCCACTGCTTAACCCAGGGCTCATTGTGGGGTATATCAGTTAATTATTTGCAAAGGTATTAATGGGCTAGCAGGGTAAACAGGGCCCGGATACAGGTAACAGATAATAATAAAGGTATAGTCGCAGCATCATTATCTATTCTTCTCCTCGGTGTAGCCAAACCTTTTCGCAAGCCAAAATATAGCAATTAGTGTAGGATTTTGTTTCCAGAATGGCAATTGGGTGTGACCAAAGGCGCCAACCGTCTGCCCTCCTGTACCATTATACCTTTGTTCTGTTTCTGTGATCAAGAACAGGGTGCTCTAAAGTTCCTCCATTCTTTTTTGACTTCAATTAAACCTTTGGCACAACTCCAAAAGATCTATAGAAGAAGTATCGGTGGAGGAGAAATGCTTGCCCCAGTCATTGTGATTGTCCTAGTTTTATCTCCCAGTTCAGGTCAATGATGAAAGATGGAGGAACCCTGCCAGCAAAATGAAAATAACATAGGAAACCAAACACACGACGTCAGCAGGAAGACTGTCAGTGTATTAAAATAGTTAGGAAGTTGGACAGAGATTTGAATGATCCAATATGTTTGCTTGCATTTTTGCTTGTTTTCAATAGTTATACTACATCCTGTCTGTCTGGTGTGCTTTGATTCTTGAATGGCAGAACAGAGTCAGACTGGATGGCCTTTGTGGTCTCTCCCTATTTTATTTATATCCCATCTTTCTCCCAGTATAGGACTCAACTAATACAAAGTTACATAGGGAGCCTCATGGCTCAATGAAGACTTGAACTTTTGGAGGTTTTGTACAAATCCCTCCAAAGGGATGATGTTAAATTATTTAAAACTATTTTAACAGGACTGACAAGATGGATACTGTGTAAAATTCACCTATGAGGGTATTGCACCTCTTTAAATGGACATCTTATATAGCATAAGGCCCCTTCTACTCTGCCATATAATCCAGTTTCTGAATCCAGATTATCAGTTTTGAAGTGGATTATATGGTAGTTTGGACTCACATAATCCTATTCAAAGCAGATAATCTGGATTCAGAAACTAAATTATATGGCAGTGTAGATCCATATAATTCAGTTTCTGAATGAATCTTGCCAAGAAACCCTCATGATAGGCTCATCCTAATTTGGAACAGAGAGTGATATTTCTGTGCAGAACCTTATTTCCTGTGCAAAAATTGTACATGTTAATTTTGTGCAGATAAATCCTGATTTAGTATCCAGAATGGTGTAATGGATCAGAGCCCCCGGATGACCCAATGGGTTAAACCGTTGAGCTGCTGAACCTGCCGACCAGAAGGTTGGTGGTTCGAATCTGGGGAGCGGGGTGAGCTCCCACTGTTAGCCCCAGCTTCTGCCAACCTTGCAGTTCAAAAACATGCAAATGTATGTAGATCAATAGGTACCACGCCGGTGGGAAGGTAACGGCACTCCATGCGGTCATGCCAGCCACATGACCTTGGAGGTGTCTAAGGACAACGCCGACTCTTCTGCTTAGAAATGGAGATGAGCACCACACCTAGAGTCAGACACGACTAGACTTAAAGTCAAGGGGAAACCTTTACCTTTACCTTATGATGTAATGGTTGGATGTTTGGACCAGGACACTCGAGACAAGGATTCAAATGCTCACACAGCCATGAATAGCCACTGTGTCACACTCTCTCAGCCTCAGAGAAAGACAATGCCAAATCTCGTCTGAACAAATCTAGCAAGGAAACCCCATGAGAGTCATGATAAGTTGGAAATTTCTTGAAGGCACACAGCAAGAAGTCATAAACTGAGATCAGACTTTGAAAACTGAGGCTTTCAACAACTTTTTTGCAGCAGGAAAAAGTACTTGTTGCCTCCTTTGTTCTAAGCAAATAATTAAATCCCTAGTAGAGGGTGGACAGGGCTTGATTGCATCAGGAGAAATCAATTTTGTATATACATGGAACAGTATTGTTCTTTTACTTCAAAGAATAGCACTCCACTTGCCCCAATTAGACATTGCCCCATGTGCATTTTGTTCTGCAATCTCAAGATCTGACCTGTCTCGTTTATTATGTCTGTATAAACTAGTCCAGATATGAAACCAGGATGTAACCATTCTGTTCAGGATATTGGATGTTGAGCCTTATGCATGTGGCAAGTAACTGTGAGTCCATTCAGAAATTGATGCGGTTGCAGCCGTTTCCTCTTTCCTGGCTTAGGGACTGGCCCGGCAGGGATGCGGCTTGAGTCACTGTTTGTTAGAGAAAGACGCTAATCAGGACTTTCACCCTTGATGAGGCAAAAACAACCCCCATAATTTAGACGCTCCAGGAAAAAGAGTATTTTCCACGGAAGAGAGAACTGTTACCTTCCTATATTTGTGGTTAGCTGCAGGAAGAGTTACAACACGAGAACATTGCACCACCAAATGACATTTTCCTCCTCCATGAACTTTATCTCCTGTCACCACAGATTTAGCCTTGCAGACAGTGAGACACTGAAAATAGCACATACCGGAAGCTAAAATGTCTATATTTACTGGGTTATCATTGGGTGCATCTACACTGTAATATGTATGCTATTTGACACCACTTTAATTGCCATGGCTTTTTTGTGTGTGTCAGGAGCGACTTGAGAAACTGCAAGTCGCTTCTGGTGTGAGAGAATTAGCCATCTGCAAGGACGTTGCCCAGGGGACGCCCGGATATTTTGTTGTTTTACCATCCTATAGGAGGCTTCTCTCATGTCACCGCATGGGGAGCTGAATCATAGAATCAAAGAGTTGGAAGAGACCTCATGGGCCATCCAGTCCAACCCCCTGCCAAGAAGCAGGAATATTACATTCAAATCACCCCTGACAGATGGCCATCCAGCATCTGTTTAAAAGCTTCCAAAGAAGGAGCCTCCACCACACTCCGGGGCAGAGAGTTCCACTGCTGAATGGCTCTCACAGTCAGGAAGTTCTTCCTAATGTTCAGATGGAATCTCCTCTCTTGTAGTTTGAAGCCATTGTTCCATGTCCTAGTCTCCAGGGAAGCAGAAAACAAGCTTACTTCCTCCTCCCTGTGGCTTCCTCTCACATATTTATACATGGCTATCAATCATATCTCCTCTCAGCCTTCTCTTCTTCAGGCTAAACATGCCCAGCTCCTTAAGCCGCTCCTCATAGGGCTTGTTCTGCAGACCCTTGATCATTTTAGTCGCCCTCCTCTGGACACATTCCAGCTTGTCAACATCTCTTTTGAATTGTGGTGCCCAGAATTGGACACAATATTCCAGGTGTGGTCTAACCAAAGCAGAATAGAGGGGTAGCATTACTTCCCTAGATCTAGACACTATGCTCCTATTGAAGCTGACAGGGGGAGCTCATCTGCGCTCTCTCTGAATTCAAACCTCCGACCTGTCGTTCTTAACCCATTGAGCCACTGGGGGCTCCATTGCCGTGGCTCAATGCTAGGGAATCCTGGGATGTGTAGTTTAAGTACACATTGGTACTCTTTGGCAGAAAAGCCTAAAGATCTTGTGAAACTACAACTTCTATCATTCAATAACTTTGAGTCATGGCAAAATTGGTTTCAAACTGCATTAATTCTACAGTATAGATGTACACTAGAATGTTTATATTGATGGATTCTCATTAAGTAAAACTAATCCTATATAGGCTGGCATGCAGGGAAGGGGGTGGAGATAAGTAGTGGTGGCGATGGTTGCTATTACTTACTGTGGCTGTTACTTACTGTTGTGTGTCTTCAGGTCTTTTTTGGCTTATGACAGTCCTAGACTGAGCCTATCATGACGGTTTCTTGGCAAGATTCATTCAGACAGTCAGGGAGACAAAGGGTTTGGAAAGCACTGTCAACACCATCATCCCCCATGAGAACTACACTCACTTTGAGAAAGGCAAAGACATTGCACTGGTTCACCTGGCCAGGCCTGTCAACTATAACAGAGATATATCGCCCGTCTGCTTACTGAAATCTGACCACCGCTTTGCCTTTGGTTTGCAACTGCCTTCCTCTAAGGTTGAGAGAGAGTTGCTTGCCCAAGGCTAACTAATTAGTTTCTATGGCAAAGCTATGATTAGAACCTTGTTTTCCCAGGGTTGTAATACAATACTCAAACCACTATAGGATACAGGCAGCAACACTATAAGGAATACTAAAATAAGGAGGACTGGAAACTTATCTGCCACTACTTTCTACTTGTACAACTATCATCATTATCTGTTATTATAATAATTTTTGCTGGCTTTTGGTGATGTTGACATGGGAAAATTTAAGAATTATAAGTGGTTTTTTTGTTTTTGTCTTTTTCCTAGGTTTCCATCAGATATCATCTGCACCAGGTATGTACTACAATCTTTCAAAAGGTATTTAGAACTGACAATATGGAATGAATTCATGGATTCTGAGCTGACAAACGTTGAGCATGAGATTGGTTTTATTGAGTGTGACGTATAATTGATTGTTTTGATTGTTTATAATTGTTTTAATTGCTGGTTATATATGTTTATTTTTTGACTGTTTGTGTAGGCATCAAATTGTGCCTTTTGTAAGCCGCCCTGAGTCCCCCCTCGGAGGTTGAAAAGGGCGGGGTAGAAATATACGAAATAAACAAACAAACAAACAAATAAATATTTAGCTAAGCATTTTAAAGTAAAGGTAAAGGTTTCCCCTTGACATTATGTCTAGTCAAGTTTGACTAAGCTGAAGAGCCGGCGTTGTCTGTAGACATCTCCTAGGTCATGTAGCCATCATGACTGCATGGAGCGCCGTTACCTGCCTTCCAAAGTGGTACCTATTGATCTACTCATATTTGCATGTTTTCAAACTGCTAGGTTGGCAGAAGCTGGGACTAACAACAGGAGCTCATGCTGGCCCGCAGATTAGAACTGCTGACCTTCCAGTCAGCAAGTTCAGCAGCTTAGCAGTTGAGCCCGCTGTGCCACCATGACCCCCAAAGCAATTTACTCAGAATAGTTGCAGTGAAATCTATCAGCACAGTGAGGCTACCTCTTCTTTGGACAAACAGTTACAAAGAAAATGGTTTCGAATAAGAAATCAGAGAAGTTACTTTTTTGAAGTAGGGTTCAGAATGTCCTGGCCAAGATGGCCAATGGACTTCTAGTCCAAAAATGTAACTACTTTACATTTAAGATGTCCATTGAGTGGGGCTGATTGGATAGATATTTAAAATGTTTGTTACTCACAATATTTGTAAGTCTTTTTTAATGCATATAGGTTGGTTTGTAGTAAGACAGGCTAATAACATCTTACATTTCTTGATGAACTAAATACTATATTGGGTTGTTGTAGGTTTTTTCGGGCTATATGGCCATGGTCTAGAGGCAATCTCTCCTGACGTTTCGCCTGCATCTATAGCAAGCATCCTCAGAGGTAGTGAGCATCCTCAGAGGTATGGCAAGCATCCTCTGAGGATGCTTGCCATAGATGCATGCGAAACGTCAGGAGAGAATGCCTCTAGACCATGGCCATATAGCCCGAAAAAACCTACAACAACCCAGTGATTCCGGCCATGAAAGCCTTCAACAATACCTTAAATATTACCATATATTTCAGATTAAACCATTATGGTGTCCACAGGTTTCATAATTTTCCTTGTACTAGTAGATTCATATTAGTTGGTGGTGATGGGATTTCTTGTCTTACCAAAAATGGTTTAATCTGAAATATATGGTAATATTTAAGGTATTGTTGAAGGCTTTCATGGCCGGAATAACTGGGTTGTTGTAGGTTTTTTCGGGCTATATGGCCATGGTCTAGAGGCATTCTCTCCTGACGTTTCGTTGTAGGTCCAGATGTGATTGGAATACAAGTCCCATAATACCTGAGCATTAGCCAAACTGTCTAAGGATTATGAGGATAATAGTGGTGTGTTTAACCTCCTTATTTCCTCTCCAGCACTGAGCTGTGGCCGCCAAAAGCTGGTTCCCCGGATGGCAGGGGGGATAAATGCCAACCGCGGAGAGTGGCCCTGGCAAGTCAGCCTCCAGTACCATGGCCAACACATCTGTGGTGGAAGCCTCATCAGCAACGAATGGATCATGACAGCTGCACATTGTTTTTTTGAGTAAGTTAAGGCAGGAAAAAATCACCCTTGGAATGGCATTAATTATAGCTTCCCCTTTGAGTGACTGTAAGTCAGAAATTACATGGAGGCACATAACAAAAACAAAGAGCTTGCCTTTTCCCTTGTATTGCTTAACTTGAACAAAAATACCAGTTTTTCAAAACCTAAAGTGGGCTCCCAGCCATTTCCTGTTCCATTTCGTTCCTGGAGGCAGTAAAACTCACCTGCAGTAATGGTTCTCATCTGCTCTGTGGATTCTCTTTAGACATCCCAACTTGTGTGGAAGAAAAGTAATTACTTTTGTAATTATTTTTGTCTCACCATCTCTGTATCTTACTTCTCTTACAGGGTTGGAACCCCAATCAACCCAGCCGACTGGAAAGTGGTGCTGGGCCGTCTGAAACTGACAGGCAGGGAGACACGGGGTTTGGAAAGCAACGTCAGCATCATCATCCACCATGAGAACTACACTAACTTTGAGAAAGGCAAAGACATTGCACTGGTGCGCCTGAGAAGGCCTGTCAACTACAACAGGGATATATCGCCTGTCTGCTTACCGAAAGCTGACCACCGCTTTGCCTTTGGAACGCAGTGCTGGTTGAGTGGCTGGGGAGACGTCGCCACAAATGGTGAATGAGAAAGATAATTCCCTCTTCCCCAAATCCCACCTGCTATTACAGGAGAAACAATGACCAACGGTCTATATAAATCTTCATACCATGGTGGATGGTGGTTTCCATGTCAGTGGGGTGATGGATCCATTCTATAATTTAATCCAAGATTTAAAACACGGAGTGAATTAACTATCCTACTCACACGGGAAGAATCAGCAGAACTGTGTGAAAATGTATGCAATTGCAGTGTAGGATTTTGATGCTTTAAATGAGCTCTCCAAGGTACTGATTACTGTTCCTCAATGTGTTCAACATATTGGAGAACTCCTTTACAGCTAGTAAAAACCTGGAATGGATTCACTGCCCAACTGACATGGGAGCCACTATTTCTCTGCATGTGGAGTGACGTATTGCTATACAACTCATTATTGAAAAGCACTGTGGTTCAGCTGGATGTATATATATATTGGTGTGTATATTTGTATGTATGCATGCACAATGGTACTAGCTGGACAATTGTTCTCCTCTAGATTTGACCTGAACATGGGCATTCGACATCAGAAACAAAATGTCCAACTTCCATAGGGAAATGCATGCATTCATAAGACACACCCACTGGATTTTAGCCTTCATCTTTTTGGTGTTCCTATTGTTAAATGATCAGGGTGGCAGCAATACCTAATAGATATTCGTGATCTATCAGTTCATCGTCCTCTACCTGGCCACCTACTTCTAAGAGGTTCCAGCTTCAATATAAATGCAGATTAGTAATACTTAGCCAGAGAAGGAAATGGAACAGTTGCTGACCTGTTATTCCTAGGACCAACCTCATCTTAGGCTCAGAACCTGTAAATATTCCATTTTTAGGACACACAGAATACAGTTGTTTGAATTCTTTAGTTTGCTGCCTAAGGCATTCTAGGAATCCAGAAAAAACAACTTTGCCATGCTTTGCTGAAGGTAATATATTGTTCCACAAACTTAGTGGCTTTAGAAAGGATATTGGCTATTGAATGTGATGATGAGGAACATGAGGAAGAACTTCCTGACTGTGAGAGCCGTTCAGCAGTGGAACTCTCTGCCCTGGAGTGTGATGGAGGCTCCTTCTTTGGAAGCTTTTAAACAGAGGCTGGATGGCCATCTGTCAGGGGTGCTTTGAATGCAGTACTCCTGTTTCTTGGCAGGGGGTTGGACTGGATGGCCCATGAGGTCTCTTCCAACTATGAGTCTATGATTCGATTATGATGATGATAGACACTAGGGAGTGACACAATCTCCAGCTACAATGGACATTTGAGGTGATCTGGCAGGGATCTTTCCTTTTTACGTATTGCAGTCTGATAGAACCTCTGGCTGGAACTCAGTAAAGGATGTACATCTTCAGAACTGGACCTCCATGCACATGAAAGAGAACCAAGCAGTTTCACAATGTCTGCCTCCACCTAGGGGCTGCTGTGCTATTACCACATATGGACATTTGTTGCACAATGTGGAGTGCCTGATTCATTATAGTCTAATGCGCAGTAGCACACCAGGGTTCTTCTAGATGCACATCTTGACCCCTTTCTAGGAAGTGCTGAAGCAAAACAGGAGTGCCCAATGCGCATTAGAAATGCCCACTGTGCACTGGATTATTTGCCAGTGCCATGATATGCCTCTTCACAATTCACTAACAGGATTTCATCTCAGCCTTAGTGTGATATAAAAAGTTACCTTTTTAAGTTGTTTGGGACCTGTGCTCCTAAAACATGTCATCTCATTCCTTCTTGCCTTCCAGTCAGCCTGCCAAACCCCATGGCCCTCCAAGAGATGGGGATGGACCTGATGACTGTCGACACCTGCAACTGCATTTACAGCAACCTGAGGAACCGGAGGATTGTCAACCCAGCCTTGCCCGGCATGGTTTGTGCCATGACTCCTGACAGGCAGAGAGGTCCTTGCAAGGTCAGTGAAAAAAAGCATGTGAAAGACTCAAATTAATAGGTTTGGGTAATTGCTGGAGCTTCCTAAAATACTATATTGCTTCTTCAATTTGCTTTTGAAAACAAAGGTCCCATCCTGGAAGCTGCAGAGTTGAAAATGGGCTCAGGTGTGAACATTTTCTCTGCTGGTGGGTACAGGTGGCCTTCCTTATTAATGGGTTCTGCATATACAGGCTTAACCAATCATGGCTCAAAATTATTCAGGGAAAAAAAATTCAAAAAGCAAACCCTGATTTTGCTTTCTTTTCGAGTCAGGAGTGACCTGAGAAACTGCAAGTCACTTCTGGTTTGAGAGAATTGGCTGTCTGCAAGGAGGTTGCCCAGGGGATGCCTGGATGTTTTGAGGTTTTACTATCCTTGTGGGAGGCTTCTCTCATGTCCCCGCATGGGGAGCTGGAGCTGACAGACAGGAGCTCATCTGCACTCTCCCCGAATTCAAACCTCCTACCTGTCTTCAGTCCTGCAGCCTCAAGGGTTTAACCCATTGTGCCACTGGGGGGCTCCTTGATTTTGCATTACACTGATTTTAAGATATTCCATGCTTTAGCCTCCTGTCATTTCATAGATCATTAGGCTCTCTCTAAAACCTGTTTTGAGTTGTTCATCATTTTATACAATGGACATCATTTTACTAAGTCATTGTATATAATGGGATTTCCATGGATTTTAATATCCACAGGGGATCTTGGAACCTAATCTGAGCAGATACTAATGGCCCACTGAATTGTGATTTGAATATAATTTCTAATTTGTTTATTATTATTTTATTATATTGTATAATTAATCTCTGTGGCATCATTTGTAGGATTGTACAGAAAGGGTTCCTCTTTGTGGAAATGTTTTGGAGCCCAAAGTATTTTAATCCAACCCTTGAGCAGGAGTCTGTTTCAAACCATTCTTTCTCATTAATGAACCATATTTGAAGTCTCTTGGTTTACTTATGGACAAGGACCTGCCCCATAAAGATCAGTGACTGGTAGAGACAAAATAGATGGTGCACATAATAATATAAAGTTTTTCTTTCAACCTCAGGGTGATTCAGGCGGTCCTCTGGTTTGCTTGGAGAATGGCTATTGGTTCCAGGCAGGGATTATGAGTTTCTCCATGGGCTGTGGCCAGTTCTACGGACCCACCTTCCTGACCGAGATAAAATCCTACGTCAGCTGGATCCAGAATCACGTCACCGCGGGCACCTTTGCCAACCAGATTAGGCCCTTGCCTAATACCACAGACAGCTACATGTGCACAGGTGAGGTTCCTTATCTAGGACAATTGTTGAAGTACAGTTTTATGACCTATCAATCTAAAAGAAGATTATGATCTGCATATGTCATTCCCCTTTCCTTCATAACAAACTGTCAATACCAAACTATTTTTCATGGGATTTGTAATTTGAACCAAATGTGATCATGAACCTCAGTTCCTCCAAAACTTTGATTGCCAGCAATTAGGCAAGGGAAATGAAAGTCTTTTTGCAACGTTAAGTCTCCTTCTGAAGAGAAAAAGTGGGGTATAAATAACAATAACAATAATAATAATAATAATCAGAATTGAATATTTTTGGTGATAGATCAGTGTTTCCCAATCTTTGATTCTCCAGATGTTTTAGATTTTGGCTCCCAAAGTTGGCCAAGCTAGATAGGGATCCTGGGAGCTGAAGTCCAAAACGGCTGGAAGGCCAAAGAGTGGAACCACTGTGATAGATGGTATCAAAGTAATGTGGTGTTGTGGTTTAAATGTTGGATTAGAACCCGGTGAGACCATTGTGTGAATCCTTTACTTAGCCACATAAACACCCTGGGTGACTTTGGGCAAGTCTTAATGTCTGTGGAAGTGATGAGAATGTGGGCACCATTTCATATCCCATTTCTGGCTTCTAGGTTGTGGAGTGATGAAAAAGAACATGACTGGCAAAGGGCCCTGGCCCTGGTATGTGAACTTACGGTATGAGGGGGAACACGTCTGTGGAGGCACTTTGATAGCTGAGGACAGGATTTTGACAGCTGCACAGTGTTTCATTGGGTGAGTGGGGGATTTTTGGGTAGAGCTTCCTATCTGGCTTCCAGTAACCCCAACAAACATGAAGGACTGAGGGTATTTGTCTTCCATATAATTCCTTCTGTACCATTTTTTTCAGGCGCCAGGAAACAGAAGGCTGGGAGATTTTGCTTGGTGAACAACAAGAAGGTGGGAAACAAAAATGGCAGCAGAATAGGACCCTTCAGAGCATTGAGGTTCATGGTGCCTACATCGAGGCAAAAGAGGGCTACGACATTGCAATAGCCAGGCTGAGCCGTCCCGTGGACTTCAGTGACAGCATCCGGCCCATTTGCGCCCCATACGCCAAACACCAGTTTCCATTGGGCTCCACTTGCTGGACTCGCGGACGGAGTATTGGTATGCTGAGATTTCTCTTCTAGTGGAAGGCATAGGCGTAGTTCAGGCTTGTGAGATGTACTTTGACTCTAGACCAAGACCCATCCATCCTCCTTCTTTGCAGAAACAGGTGCAAATTGGCAGCAAGGGAAAGATGAAGTCACTTGCAAAATAGTGACTTAAGGGGTAAAGCAAATTCCATATTGTGTTCTCTAGACACAGAGTCAAGAATAACCCTTCCTTAGTAAGTGCAGAGGTACTACAGTTCAGGGAATCAATTGGTTTAATTTGAAAAAAGGAAGCCCTAATCTATTTAAAAATTGTTAAATGACCCGGAGCTCACACAACTACCTTCTGCGATATTGTTGATCGGCCATCCTCAACCTGGAGGTCAGAACCCCTGGGGGGGGGGGGGTAACGAAGGGCTGTCAGAGACCAAAGACCATCAGCAAACACAGTATTTTCTTTTGGTCAGGGGGTTCTATGTGTCAGGTTTGGCCCAATTCTATCATTGATGGGGTTCAGAATGTTCTTTGATTGTAGGTGAACTATAAATTCCAGCATCTACAACCCCCAAATGTCAAGGTCTATTTTCCCCAAATACCACCAGAGTTCGCATTTAGGCACATTGAGTATTCGTGCCAAGTTTGGTCCAGATTCATCATTGTTTGAATCCACAGTGCTCTCTGGATGTAGGTGAACTACAACTCCAAAACTCAAGGTAAATGCCCACCAAACCCTTCCAGTATTCAGTTCTTGTGGGTTTTTTCGGGCTATATGGCCATGTTCTAGAGGCATTTCTCCTGACGTTTCGCCTGCATCTATGGCAAGCATCCTCAGAGGTGAGGTCACCTCTGAGGAGGCTTGCTATAGATGCAGGCGAAACGTCAGGAGAAATGCCTCTAGAACATGGCCATATAGCCCAAAAAAACCCACAAGAACTGAGTGATTCCAGCCATGAAAGCCTCGACCTTCCAGTATTTTCTGTTGGTCATGGGAGTTCTGTTCAGTTCCATCATTGGTGGAGTTCAGAATGCTCTTTGATTGTAGGTGAACTATAAATCCCAGCAACTATAACTCCCAAATGACAAATACAATTCTCTGCCCACCCACCCCCCAGCAACCCTACTAATATTCAAATTTAGATGTATCGGATATTTGTGCCAAATTTGGTCCAGTGAATAAAAATACATCCTGCATACCAGATATTTACATTACGATTCATAACAATAGCAAAATTACATTTATGAAGTAGCAATGAAAATAATTTTATGATTGTGGTCACCACAACATGAGGAACTGTATTAAAGGATCATGGCATTAGGAAGGTTCAGAAACACTGCTGCAGGTGGAGATCCTGCACTGAGCAGGAAAATGGGGCTGCTTCTTGGCTCTTTGATTTTATTATTCCTGCAGGGCTGCTTTGAGAGGAGATGGGGATAGTGATCAAGACTGATCCCATCCCCATTTCCAAAAGTCAAAAGTCTCCTGCCTTAATTATACCTTTCTAACTTTCTCCAGAGGGGAAGGGGCGGTTGAGTCCTCCGGGCGGCGTAGAGGTGAAACTCCTTGGTCCCAAGGCATGTAACTGTACCTACTACAAGACCAGCGACTATGGAGAAGAGATTCCCATCACCTCTGAGATGTTGTGTGCCACACCCTATAAATCAACTATGCGCTGTGAGGTAAGGCGTCGCCACCTTTTAGATCATGGGCTTTCACACAAATACTTGGGACAAAGCTGGGGTTGTGGTGCTAGATTAATATGTCAAGGTTTTTAAAAACACTTGAGACTGAAAATCCAAATGAGGACCTCTTCCAATTTCTGACATGGGGCACAATTCAATTAGATGGATCTGTTATCCAAAAAAAGTAATTATTCCAAGCTCTGCCTCTTTCCCATTTCGGGTGTGCAAAGAAACATGTAGTTCTTGTGGTTGCATATGTTCAAACTGACCAGAAAAAGGAAATAAAGGGATGGAGCTTTAGTTCCATGAAGCTATCCATATTTGATATGGTGCGAAAATCCTCAATATCCATAGATTAAAATCTACAAAACATTTATATCCTCGTATATATATTTGAAGCACATATATTTTGTGCATTTTGGTTGGTCCGATAAAGGTAACACTGACTTGTGGCTTTTGTATTTGGCTGTATGACCAACACAGTTGTCCCTGAAAATGTATCCATATATGGTTATTATCTTGCTTTAAATCTGAAAAGGCACAATGCTCTACAATTCTGCCCTTCTCACTGAGAAACTCATAGGCTTTTCTTTCACCTCTTGTTCTGTCTCTCAACATTACATGTTCAATGCCATTAGTAAGATTTCCATTCAGGCAACCAGGAAAACAGGAGAGCTGATTCCCAAGTGGCACTCAGCCACAGTACTTAGGGGTCTTGGCTATTATATCAATTTCCATCTATAACAATGGTTCCCAACCTGTGGTCTGTTGACCACCAGTGGTCCACAAGAACTAAAATATGGTCTGCGGCCTCACCATTACTACACCATTGCAACAAGAGCAACTGGTCTTGCAAAATCCTCTTACAGCGCCAAGGCTTATTAAATCTGGTTTTCTGTGGGTGAGCAGTTGGCAACTACTGGATGGCATATGTTCTGAATCAGAAACTAGAGCTGATGTGGTCTATCCAATGCAATTTTCTGAATCAGCACCCCAAATAAACCAAATCTAAAGTTGACCAAAAACTGATTCGTAACCCTTTTGGTACTGTTGGAGAGTGGTCCCTGGTCAAGTGGTCCCTGGTCGTAAAAAGGTTGGGAACCACTGATCTACAAGGAAGAAGCCACATGAAGACAAGGAGATCAGACCCAGCTCAAGAATGTCCTTCTTATACTGTAATTCAAAATATGATCCCACACTGATATTCTGCACTGAATTGTCACCTATGTTTTTGAAATCAAAGAATCTGTTTCCTTGTCAGAGCTTGTATTTCAGCACCACTTGTCTACTTCTGCTACAGTACTCCTCTCCTTCTCAACCTTTTCTGCATACTAAGGCTGAAGGCATCTTATATACATTATTTTAAAAAGATAGAGGCATTTTAAAAAATATATATCCAGAAGTCCATGGAATGGCAGGGGTTTGGATCCCACCCCCTCCCCCCTGCAGATATCAAAATCTATGGATACTCAAATCTCAGTATACACAATGGTATAGTCAAATGGTGTCCCTTGTGGCAAAATCAAGAATTGCGCTTTGTAATTTTATTTTCAAGCTGTGGATGGCACAATTCACGGATATGAAGGGCTGACTGTTCAAAACCTTTGGCAAAAGACAGTATTTCACAATGGAGGCAGCTAATTTAGGCACTGAAAATCTTGAATGGTGCTAAAATCCTCAATATCCATATATTAGAAGTCCAGTAAACACAAACCAGCAGGACAACACAACATTGAAAGCTCGTTGGAGTCTTTATTGAAGTCCTGTCTGCAAGAAAACTGCCATTTGCAGAAAGATAACAAAGAGAAAGCCCCCAAAATCTGGGAGCAGCCACCAAGAAGGTCAAATATACTTGGCAAGCTTGTGGGACTGAAAGAAGGCCCTACCTCAAAAGAGCTCAAACTGCCCCATATGATGAGATAAAACAGTCCTTCAGATAAATATAAAATTGGTTTGATTTTATGTTTAGATTATCTAAGTACAGCTCTATAGTTGGGATGGTTAGTATAGTCTGTCCTCCACATTTGCTGGGGTTAGGTAGCCCTGTGAAAGTGAAAAACCCCAAATTGAAAAACACTCTTTTTTTTAGCCCGAGAGAACATTTCTCTAGGAATTTCTAGGTCTTACAGCATGTCATTAGGAAGAACTTCCTGACTGTGAGAGCCGTTCAGCAGTGGAACTCTCTGCCCTGGAGTGTGGTGGAGGCTCCTTCTTTGGAAGCTTTTAAGCAGAGGCTGGATGGCCATCTGTCAGGGGTGATTTGAATGCAATATTCCTGCTTCTTGGCAGGGGGTTGGACTGGATGGCCCATGAGGTCTCTTCCAACTCTTTGATTCTATGATTCTATGTCTCAATGGTCAACTTCTACTGCAAGCTAATCACAGAATTGTATCAGGACCTATAGATTACCACATACTTCCAGTATGACTGGAAGAAGTTGATTGTAGGGTCACACTGGAGGATCTAGAAATTCCTAAAGAGTACATTTTTTAATCAAATCTGCAAAAGTCAAAACTGAAATGTGGACAGACGACTGTATTAGTATTAAATATTCTTCCAGATATCCTGTGCTGGCATTAAAATATTTATCATTTGTTTAATATTGTACAACCCTATCATCCCCTCAATTATTGTACTGTAAGGATTAACCTACCTTTCTCTCTCTCTCTCTCTCTGTACCTATAGGCAGGTATTGGAGACCCTATGGTTTGCAACCACAATGGGGTGTGGTTCTTGGCAGGCATCTCCAGCTTTGGAAAGGGCTGTGGGACCGTGATGCGTCCAGGAGTTTACACATCAGTCAGGGCCTATGATGAGTGGATCATGCAGAATGCCTGGTCAGCATATTATGCCGTGCCAAAGCCGCCTCTTCCAACAGCCAGCGATGAAGACAGTTGTCTGAAAATATAACTTCCAGGTAAATTAGGCAACTAGGAGAGTCTTGGGGCAAACAGAGTGGCAATTTAGGGAAGCCTAATGGGCCACAGTCTGCCTAAGGGCCTGAACTCTACCATCCCTATTTTAAGGTTTGGGAGGCAGACCAGCTCAGAATGATTGTGTAAGCATGTATGCATGTCCATAAACATACACATATGTATATATCTGTATGCATTGACCAAGAGATATCAAGGCCTGGAAAAAATTCAAGACCAAGAAAATGGAAAAGTTTAGGGAATATAAAGGAGAAGAATTGTTTTGGAATTACTGAAATATTTTTAAAACAAGTGAATCTTTTGGGTTAATCCCAAATAAGTAGACCCACTGTACGAATTTAGGGACAGGAAGTCAACACCTAAGTAAATTGCACGGATTGAATGAGTCTAAGTTTAGTTGGTATTAATTTTAATGTCCTGTGTGTATTTTTATTTTATTTTAATAGCTCTATTTTCCTGAAGTAAATGAGTTAGTAAGTTTGCTCTGCCTTCCTTTTTCTCTGCAGGAGCGGGTTATATGTACAACACAAGCAAAGGGACAACACTCGATATGGAAGAGGCCTACATAACAAAGTTCATTCTTCTTACCCCATTTTCTATTTTCAAGAAAGCCCTTTAGGATTATGACTACTAGTTTCCATCATACAACCAAATCTTGGGAGATGTGCTATTATAAGAATCAAAGAGTTGGAAGAAACCCTGGTCTCCAGAGTCATAGTCCAACACTCAAACCACTACAACAGAATGCAGTTCTATTTCCTGCAAACTAAGTCCACTTACTAAGACATATCTATATTGTTCAATGCAAAGAATTTATAGTAAAAGGTAAAGGTTTCCCCTTGACATTAAGTCTAGTTGTGTCCGACTCTGGGCGGTGGTGCTCATCTCCATTTCTAACCCAAAGAGCCGGCGTTGTCTGTAGACACCTCCAAGGTCATGTGGCCGGCATGATTGTATGGAGCGCCATTACCTTCCCACCAAAGCTGTACTTATTGATCTACTGACATTTGCATGTTTTCAACCTGCTCGCTTGGCAGGAGCTAGGCCTAAAAGCGGGAGCTCATCCCGCTCACCGGATTTGAACCGCTGACCTTTCAGTCAGCAAGTTCAGCAGCTCAGCAGTTTAAACTGCTGTGCTGTCAGGGAGCCCAAAGAATGTATACATAGCAACATTTATTTTCTTCCTTCATGAAGCTCAGAGCACTTTAATGTTACCCAAAGCCTTAAAACCATCAAACGTGGTAAATATGACTTGCCCAGAAGTTCCTGTAGCTGAGACAAAATTTGAACTTTGATTTTCCACATCTGAGTAGGCCATTTCTAGACCACGTTCCACTCCGGTTCTCCTTGAATCCAAAATGTGAATGGGTGGGACCTGGAATCTTCCAGGCTTCCTCCGATGAATTGTGTCCGGGCAGATTTCTATTATTTTGAAAATAATAAAACTGACAGTTGTATGGATTGTTCTTGTTATGTGCGGTCAAGTTGACTTGGACTTACGGAGATCCTCTGAAGGAGATCTCCAAGAGAACAAAGTCATATGGGTTTAATGATCTCAGAACTTCATGATACCACACAAATCATGTGAAGAGAGCAAACGTTCTCAAGGGATAAACTGATGGTTTCTATGCTTAAACAGATATTACTGACATTGCTATTCATATGGAAATATGTTGATTGGCAGGTGTGAGAGCAGACATACTCCTGCATTTGTTTAATTTTATCTTTAGGAAGATCCAGTATCATTTAAAAACCAGTGCTGAAACCTTTTATTAAGACAGGGATTTTATGATTGATTTTTTTAAAGATTCTTAAATTATTTTTTCCAGTTTTAATACTATGTTTTTTTAAATATATGTGTGTGTATATATATTTCTATGCTGACACTGTATATTTATTGTTATTGCATATTTGTTTCTTCAAATACCTTGGGAAAAATTGTAAATACGGGATATAAATGATTAAAATCACTGAATAAACCAAGCATTGGAGTTGTCTGTACCAAGACTTTTGTGTCTACCACTGTATTAACTGTTAGCCATCTCTCTGGCTATTAGCCATCTCTCTGGCTATCCAAGTTAAATGAGTGTGGCTTTTCTACCATTTTGTTAATGCAGTCTTTCTCAACTTGGGGGTTGGGACCCCTGTGGGGTCATGGGGTGTCAGAAGGGTTGCCAAAACCATCAGAAAACACAGTATTTGGTCATGGTTGTTCTGAGTGGGAAGTTTGGCCCAATTCTATCATTGGTGGGGTTCAGAATGCTCTTTGATTGTAGGTGATTTATAAATCTCAGCAACCGCAACCTCAAGGTCTATTTTCCCCGGAACTCCACCAGTGTACACATTTGGGCATATTGAATATTCACGCCAAGTTTGGTCCAGATCCATAATTGTTTAAGTCCACAGTATTCTTTGGATGTAGGTGAACTACATTTCCAAAACTCAAGGTCAAGGCCCTTCCAGTATTTTCTGCTAGTCTTGAGAGTTTTGTGTGCCAAGTTTGGTTCAATTCCATCGTTGGTGAAGTTCAGAATGTTCTTTGATTGTATGTTAACTATAAATCCCAGCAACTACAACTCCCAAATGACAAATCAATCCCCCTCCTCCAACCCCACCAGTATTCAAATTTGGGCGTATCAGTATTTGTGCCAAATTTGGTCCAGTGAATGAACATACATCCTGCATCTCAGATATTTACATTATGAATCATAACAGTAGAAAAATTAGTTATGGCGTAGCAACGAAAATAATCTTATGGTTGGCGATCACACAACATGAGGAACTGTATTAAGGGGTCATGACATTAGGAAGGTTGAGAACCACTGATGTATGGGAAATCTTATATCTGCATGTTATTGTGATACTATGTCCCACTTCTCTCGAACTGGTCATTGACCGTAATACAGTGAACTTGAACTTGTTATTGTGATATTATACCATCCTGGGACTGGATCGAGACAAAGTTAACCTTGGTAGAAATCCATCTGAACATTCCACCCCAACTAACATATGGCCACTGGTATGATTGGGAAATCAAGTGAAAGAATCTCAGCATGGAACCAAATATGGTATCTGCAAATTTGACAGCTCTCCCACGGCAGTATCTTTCTTAGTTTTCTTCATGACTATTCTGCCAGAATTTGGGGGGTGGAGGTGGTGGTGAGGATTATTTGTTGCAATTCTGGAAGTCAAGCAGACATTGATGACGTAGCAATCCTAATGAAGTAAAGACATGATGACCTGGCCTATTGCTATCATTGATTCAGAGGGTAACAGTAAAATGGGGCAATCTTAACCAAAAATGCTTGTCTTAAATTGTTCGATTGTGAAAGACACAGGAAGAGCTTTGTGGGAAAGAGCTATTTTAAACGTCACAACTGGGGATCACCACAACATAAGGAATTTTATTAAGGGGCCGTGGTATTAGGAAGGTTGAAAACCACTGTGTTAAAGTATCCAGCCAGGGGCATTTCATCTTACAAAGAAAACAAAGAGGAAAAATGTGCAGGTACAGCTGTACCAGGAGCTCCAATTTTATTTGCTTTGCATTGAATGTTTGTTTGCAGTCCTGAGTTTCAGAGACTCTGCAGATAGGCGGCTTCTTTTGGTTGCAGTTATAGGGCAAGCCACCTGTCCATCATTGTTAAGTTTTGATCCTGCCCCTTGCTCAGAGTAATTGGGAGGGGAAGTGAGCCATTTTGTTAGTCAGTCTCAGCCAGCTTTAAGAATTTCCAGGGTCACAGAAATTCCAACAGAAACAGAAGGGAAAGAAATCCAGAGGAGAACAGCTTTAAGAGACTCCTAAGGAACTCCAGGGAAGCATTCCCTCAGCTTTGGGAATTTCCAGAAAACAGCCCTAAAGACTAAAGAACTCCAGCTGGAGAATATCCACTGTTTTGCTGGTAGGTCCACTCGGCGTCCGAGAAGCAGTTCGGCCCGGTAGCAGAGCCCAGACCAGTGAGGGTTGGATTTCAGTCAGCCTGGGAGAAGTTAAAAAGGGGGTTTTCCTTTAAAGAAGAAGTTACTGAAGATAGTTGCCTGTCCTCCGTGGGCAAGTTTAGGAATTCACCAGTTCCCTAGAAGCTTGGAATTATTTGCTTTATTTTGCTAAAGATAAGAGAAGTTCCCGTTTGTTCATTAATAAAAGACTTTGTTGTACTTCTCAAGCCATCTGAAGATTCTTTGTAGTGGAAACCTCTGAGAACTTATCCTTAGGCCCCTGGCTTCCCGCTGGGCAAAAGTTACACATCCTATTTTTAAAGCCAACCAATTTCAGGTCCAGCGGCGACAGAACAGAATATATATATAGAAACACTGTTTTTTAGAAACCAAGAACAATTTATTTGCAGTTTTAAAGTGTTTCACATATCAGGCATGGCCACCAGGAGGTGCCACATACCCATGCGATCGACGTTCCAGGAAAAAAAAACCTGGGGTGAAGGGCATCTAATAGGGCAGAGCGAGGAGGATCAAAACTCCAGTTACCTCCTCATCTCTGGAAGGGCAGTGAGAACTAGTAAGTTAGGTCTAGTGAGTTAGAACTAGTGAGTTAGAAAGGAGAATGACTTAACATTTGAGAAGTGCCTATTATTCATGACATCCCAACCCCTTAAAAAAAATCCCAACAACCCAAAAATATTCACACGTACATCTAAGTACAATGGTGATATTTAGAGAACTGTTTCAAGAAGGCAGAGGGGAGTAAGGAAAGCAATCCCAAACAAACACTTGGAAATGCTGTTGTGACTTTCTTGGGAGGGCTTTTGCTGAAGCCAAGTTGTCAGTTGTTGAGAACAGCAGCATAAGACAGGACCAGAGAGTCAACGTGTAGTACATAACGGTGACGTAAGAATAAAAATGGAAGAGAGGGGACATATTTCAGCTGGCCAAATAAACAAATGCACATAAACACACATATATTTATATATGTCGCTCTCGCCCCAGTAAAAAATATGACTCACCTATGTTAGAAATTCTATAAAACATTCACAACTGAGAATTTGCAACTACATATAAATGGGGACTTCTGCTGAGCTGAATCGGGGGAAGAATTTGGATGGCTTCAACGCAAGACATTTGCACCCAGCGCAGGTTTATCTGCGACATATGTCAAAAAGTCCTGCCTGGATGAGATAAACATGGGGATGGCCTCGGAGACAGCCACACATCTTTTTATCCTTGCCAACCCATTCACAGAAAAGGAAAGACTGGTGCCAGTCTAGTTTCTAGTTCTGTTTCAAAAAGACTGAGCAAGGCTTTCAAAGTATTCCCGACAGCTAGGTGATCCTCACGGCCAAGAACTTCCCTCTAGAAATGTTAAACCATGTAAGAACACTTCTGTGACTCTAGAGCAGTGGTTCTCAACCTGTGGGTCCCCAGATGTTTTGGCCTACAACTCCCAGAAATCCTAACAGCTGGTAAACTGGCTGGGATTTCTGGGAGTTGTAAACCAAAACACCTGGGGACCCACAGGTTGAGAACCACTGCTCTAGAGCAATCTCCTGCCAGGGCTGTACCATTTGAGACAATGAGAGGGAAGGTCATGCCTATATGACATGGGTTGAAAACATTGCTTCCTGGCCAACTTGATGTACTAGGTTATGAAATGCAAGGAAGAGTTAAAACAGGGAAATGTTCAAATCTTCAGATCCTCTTCTTCGATTAAGCAGTGTAAACCCCAACAGAACCCTGCTGGGTCGAGGTCAACCTCAACAGAACCCTGCTGGGTCGAGGTCAACCTCAAGGCTGAAGTCAAAATGTGTCCTTAGAACAAGGAGATGAAGAGATCAGGAAATGATTCCAGTTTTCAAGATAATAATTCATTCTGGACTTATAGGAATTGGCAACCTATGGGCCAAAGAGTTTGGGAATATGATCATCCTCCAATAATGGCTATATTGTCTAGAGCAAGCATGGGCAACCTCTGGCCCTCCAGGTACTTGGGACTCCAACTCCCACAATTCCTAACAGCCAATGTTAGGAATTGTGGGAGTTGAAGTCCAAAATAGCTGGAAGGCTGAAGTTCACCCATGCCTGGTCTAGGGCTACCATAGTGGAGGAAACATTTGATCCCTCAAGTCAAGGCATGGGCAAATTTGGGCCCTCCAGGTGTTTTGGACTTCAACTCCCACCATTCTTAACAGCTTCGTGCCCCTTCCTGCTTAAGTGGCTGAGGGGAAAAAAAAGAAAGGGCCTGAGGCTATTAGGAATGGTGGGAGTGGAAGTCCAAAACACCTGGAGGGTCAAAATTGGCCCATGTCTGCTCTAGCTTCCATCCTTTGGCACTACCATCTATTATTTTGGGAAAATCTGAACATCTTTGATGACATCTACATTCTGAATTTGGCTCCAATTCACATCTTCCAAAAAGAAAACAAATACGTTTTCCACAACAGTGGTCCTCCGCATTTAGCACTGCTACCCACAACATTTGTTAGTTTAATCACCCAGAAACCCATCTAGACCAACAGCTGAGAACAACTGTTTTACAGTGTCTCAAAATAATAGCAGATTCGGGGTCAGAGTAGAAGAGACTGTGGTCATCATTTTTTTAAACAATGAGTTTTGACCCACTGAAAACAGCAGGCCAGTGGGGTCCGTTTTGGTTCAAACTGGAGCAGGGGCAGAAGGTTAAAGCAGTGGTTCTCAGATTGTGGGTCCCCAGGTGTTTTGGCCTACAACTCCCAGAAATCCCAGCCAGTTTACCAGCTGTTAGGATTTCTTGGACTTGCAGGCCAAAACATCTGGGGACCCACAGGTTGAGAAACACTGGGTTAAAGAGACCTTCCTCTCAACTGGGATAAGCAACTATTTCTGGCACCTTGGAGGGCCATGCCATTAGCGCAACCTTCAAAAATGTGAAACATTCCTCCCCCAATTTTAACACTGTTTTGGCCTTCACAGGGTCATCTCAGTCCCAACCTCTGTGTCAATTATCTTTGGGGAAAAGTCTTTTTCTTGAGGTAAAGAGAGCACCACCTCCACTGCCAAAACTGTCTCCAAGATGTGGGTTTTTGTTTTTTTTTTGAGAGGGGATAGAGGAATTAAAAATGCTGGACTCAAAAAATGTGATGGGGAAAGTGCTTTCCTCATTCCTGCTTTACACCATGGGTTTGATTAAATTTGGGTTTCCTTGTGTAATGCCCAAGCATGTGTGATTTGAAGAATCACGTCAGGGATTATACTATTTTTTTTTTAAAAAAAACAACAACTTTGAGCAATACATTGACTGGGTTGTTTGAGTTTTCCGGACTGTATAGCTATGTTCCGGAAGCATACTATCCTGACAATTTGCCTGCCTCTATGGCAGGCACCATCAGAGGTTGTGAGGTATGCCTGCCAAAGATACAGGCAAAACGTCAGGAGAGAATGCTTCTGGAACATGGCCATACAGCCCGGAAAACTCACAACAACTCAGTGATTCTGGCCATGAAAACCTTTGACAATACATTGGCTGCTGTGCCCTACTCTCCTTCTATTCCTACATTTGATATTCTCGCTTCCTCTTTCTATGTCTCAGAAGGACATTTACATGGGTGGTTATGTGATGACGACAACAAGAGAGATCTGAAGATTTGTGCACTATGGCATACAGTCACAAGCCTCAGCCTGGTGACTTTCACATGTGTGAGGAGACAACTCTCAAATAAGTTGTGTGGACAACGGTGATGGACATTGCAGTCTAAAACATCTCAATGGCACCAGACTGGGGAACGCAGCTAGAAAAAGCAGACAGATGTTTGCCCTGCGAAACCATGACCTCCAAAACTCTGTTCCCGAGGCTTAAATCTATACGGGATTGGTCTGACTGGGATTGGAAAATAAACATTTCACCGAGTTGTTGTGTGTTTTCTGGGCTGTATGGCCATGTTCCAAAAGCATTCTCTCCTGACGTTTCACCTGCATCTATGGCAGGCATCCTTACAGACCTCACAACCTCAGAGGATGCCTGCCAGAGATGCAGGTGAAACGTCAGGAGAGAATGCTTCTGGAACATGGCCATACAACTCAGAAAACACACAACAATCCAGTCATGAAAGCCTTCAACAATGAATTAAACATTTCACCGACCGTGCTGTTAAGCAGATCCTGCTTATTTCACTAGAGCTGGCCCAGGAGAACATTTTGGTGAAGTATGCTCTAATTTTGCAGAGAATTTGTTTACTCACACAGAATTCATGCTTTAAGTCAGTCACCTCTGGGGACCAACTGTAATTAACACATTCCTCTTTTAGCGAACGTTCCCAGACCCTGTTTTTAAGAAGACCAAAAATGTATGAATCCTGGACATGTTTTTGAAAAGCAAAAACTCCCCTTCTCACCAAGGAAATGTCAACTATTTTCCAGTTAAAGAGGTAGAAACCAAAAGAATTACTCCACGCCAAAGGTTCTTGTTCAGCTTCGTTCTAAACGAAGCTCCAAACCGGCATGTTGTTTTCCTTTCAAAACAGTACTTCGGTGATTTTCTCTCTAAAAACAGTAATTTAAATACCATATGTGACTTAAACATGGACTTACTACTCATTCGACTTTCCAAATGTATTTAAAAACATTACCCAAAAAAAAAGAGTTCTAAATTTCAAATCAGTAGGGCGCTTGAAGCACATGCTCAAAAGGTTTCAAGGATTCTCAATTTCAGTTCTTCAAATAGACTCCAAGACAAAAAAAAAGGTAGATGTTGCTGTAGGGAGGCATTTTAAAGGGACACAAAGGTATGGATGGAGGTTTCAGTATAACGTTCCATGAAGGAAGAGCTCAATCACTCCAATACTAACTGACCAAATGTTCTATAGAGAACGAAGGTTCACATACTCCCATCTTCCCCATACTTTTACCCCTTCCTCCCCATATTTCCACCCAAAGCTGTGCCCCTTTATATCCCCTGGCCTCACACGTGACCCCTATATGTATACTCCTTCCCTTCCTTTTTTTCCAATGCAGGGACATTTCTTTCCATGGAGAAGGCCCCCCACTCAACTATTCTAAATTTCCCTAGGGTTTACTCTCCCTGCCAGACAATCCTTGGCATACACTCTCCAAAACCCTCAGCTGCCTGACTCCATAGCCACTGGATGCCCATTGTCCTTGGCATGCGAGAGCTGGTGCTCCTGGAAGCTGAGCTGCTGAAAGAATGTCTGGGAGCACACAGGGCAAACTAAAGTCGCGTTCTCCTCCTCCTTCGTCCTGCAGCAGGCCTTGGTGTGGGCAGCCAAGCGCCGGGCAGTCCGGAAGATTCTGCTACAATGGGGGCACCGGTGGCGTTTCTTGTCCTTGTGGGTATGAAGGTGGTTCTTAAGGGCCAGGCGGTTGTAGAACTCCTTCTGGCAGGTGGGGCAGCGGTAGAGGCCAGTGGCGTGCGCCTGCTTGTGGTTGATGAGGCTACCAGCGTGGCGATATGTCCGCTCGCACCGGTCACACTTGTAAGGCCGCTCCTCCAGTGTCTGATTGGTCGGGACTGTGCCAAGAGGGGAAAGCTCATCTTCCTCAGCAATGTCACCCGCCTCCTCCCTCTGATGCCTCCTCCGGTGATGCATCAAATCCCTGGAGGCCCGGTAACTCTTACCACACTCTGAGCACTCGTAGCGTTTCTTTGAGTGTATGCGGCTGTGGTTCTTGAGAGCGATGTGGTTGGGAAAGTGTTTGGAGCACAAATGGCAGGGAAAGGAGCCTGCCGTAGCCTCCGTGGAGCTGATCCCTTGCTCCCTTCCAGAAGTGGATTTGTTCCGGTCCCATCCTTGCCGCGAGGTGCTGCCGCTATTGCCAACACCACAAGGATTGGGGCGGCGCTGGTGTTTCAGTAGCTGCCGTTGCCACTTGAAGCTCTTGCCACAATCCGGACACTGGTGACGTTTGACTTCATAGTGGATCCGCTGGTGGTTTTTGAGGGACATGAGGTTGGGATAGGCTTTGCTGCACAAGGAGCAGGTGAAGTGTCCTACCTTGTGGCTCTTTTGGTGATTGAGCAGGCTCCCAGCATGGCGGTATGTACGCCCACACTCCCCGCACCAGTAAGGCCTCTCCTCGGGATCTGGGCATTGCTTGGCAGCATTTAGAGGTTGGGCTGAATTCCCTGTCTTCCCAGCCCGCTTGGCATGAAGAGATCTCCGGGAAGGATGGGCAGAGGAGTCCCGCTTCCTCTCACGGTGCACTCGCTGGTGGCTGGCCAGCTGCTTCTGGAGCCGAAAGGCCTTGGGGCACTCAGGACACCGGTAGCGTTTGGTTTCATAGTGAGTGCGGTTGTGGTTCTTCAGAGCCATGAGGTTGTAGAACTGCTTCTGGCAGATGCTGCAATGGAACAGGCCGGTCTTGTGGGTCTGCTTGTGGTTGATCAGGCTGCCTGCATGCTTGTAGCTGCGCTCACACAAATCACACTGGAAGGGGCGCTCCGAGGAGTCCTCTTCTTCAGCAACTGGGGAATTTTCTTCTCCAACTATCACTTCTTTCTCTTCTTCTAACTTCTTGTCTTCTTGAGCAAGATGCAGGGGCCAATGGGCTTCCAATACTGTTTTCCCCTCATACAGCTCTCCACAGATATCAAACAGCTGGGCCTTCCTGCACTCTGGCTGACTAGCCTTCAGTTGTCTTCCTGATTTTTCCTCTCTAGTAGGAAATACTGGAGACTTAGCGTACGGCAGATCTTCCTGGTTTTGAAGCACTGTAACCCTATGATCCAGAGGCTCTTCCTTAGGCACTGTATAAGAAAATGGTGGGTCTTCTGCTGCGACAGTGACTGGTTGCCGATTTATTGGCACACTGCCACTTAGCTTGCATCTTGGATGGTTGCGGAGGTGGTTCTTATAAGCTGACAAGTTGGGGTACGGACGGCAACAGACACTGCATTGGTAATCTCCAATCTGGTGGATTTTCTTATGGTTGACTAAGCTGCCACCGTGGCGGTAGGTTTTCCCACACTGGCTGCAGGCATAAGGCCGGTTGTCCAGGAGCTCCATGGGAGCAGCAGGCACCTCCACTGGAAGTGGTGGTGGCTGGTCCTCCTCTACACGGGAAGCTCGTCGGAGCTGCATGGAAGTGTCGGCCAAGGCAGCAGCTTTCTCCTCCAGATGTCCTTCGCTGTGCTTCTCCAAGCTGGCCATATCATCGAATGTCTGACCACAGTAGCCACAGATATGTGAGAGGAGCTGCTCCTCTTCTCGTTCCCCACCACCATCCAACTGCTCCTCTGCCTCCTTTTTGAGCTCCACATCCTGCTCATCTCCCTGGGTTTCTCCCTCTTCATGCAACAGACTGTGATGCTGCTGGAGGTCCTCTTCGCTGGGAAATATCATGCCACAGAAGCTGCAGAGGAAGGGTTTCTCCTCGGCACTGCCATCTATGCCGGGGCTGCCTTCAGAGGATGCCGTGGCCCTGGTATGCGCATGAAAATGGTTTTTTAGAGCTGTAAGACTGGAATATTCTTTGGGGCACAGGGAACACTGGTAGATGCCAAGTTGGTGGGTCTGTTTATGGATCACCAAACTACTGGCCTGGTCAAAGTCCAGCCCACATTGGTCACAGACATGGGGGGTTACTTCAGTGTCACCTGACAAAGGCGAGGGAGCTTGAGACTGCCAACCATTTGGGACAGCATCTTCTTCCAAAACATTACAGCTGTCACTTAGCTCATCTCCTGAAGGCAGCAACACAGGGAAGGCAGCTCCATCTTCAAGTTCACCATCCTCTTCCTCGTTCATAGCTATTGTGGTCTCAGACTGTGTCCTCCTGGGTCTCTGATGCCCACGCAAGTGGCTCTTAAGTGAAGCTACGTTTTGGAAGTGCTTACCGCAAACTGAGCAGCTGAAATCCCCTGTCTGATGTGTCTGTTTGTGGTTGATGAGACTCCCTGAGTGCCGATAAGACTTGCCGCACTGGTCACAACCATACAACCGCTGGAGGGAACTGGGGGACTCAGTCCTCTCAGCCATCCCTTCTGACAGTTCCCTTTCATTGCCATGCTGCAAGACATGACTCTGCAGGCCATCTGCACTGGCAAAGGTCATTCCACACTGGTGGCAGACATGGGCCACCTTTGAGTCAGGAAGGACATCCTCGGCCACAGCTTCTCCGTTCTCTAGAGCTTCCACATCCTGCTTGATAGCTTGGAGGAGATCTGCCTCTTGTGGATGAAAGCCACTGAGTTTGGGAACTGTTGCCACTTCCATGTCCTCAGCTGAGGGCAGGTGGCGCAGCTGATGGAGCTGGAACTCAGCCTCCTCCTCAAAACTCTCCCCACATCTGCTGCATGTGAGACCGCCCCCTTGTTCTCGGCCACGCATACGGGCAGCCCGCAAATGTACTCGCACATGATTCCGTAGCGCCATAAGGTTGGAATACTGTTTGGGGCAGATGGAGCACTGGAATATCCCTGTCTGGTGGGTGTGGCGGTGGTTCACAAGACTGCCGCGGTGCCGGTAACTCCGGCCACAATCCCCACACCTGTAGGGCCGGTCTTCCTCTTCAATGTCTCTTTCCTCCTCTTCCTTCAGGCAGGAGACTCCTCTCCAGACATCTGGTGGCTGTGGACAGTAGTCTCTGTGATTTCCGGGGCTGTCCTCACCTTGATGCATGTCTGAAACAGCAGAAAGATGCTGGGATGCTTCCTCCATGGTAGATGAGCTGAGCTTGGACTTCAGGTGGACCCGCAAATGGTTCTTCAAGGCAGCCAAGTTGTAGAGCTGTTTCGAGCAGACGGTACAACTGTAGACTCCAATCTGGTGGCTCTTTTTGTGGTTGATGAGACTTCCAGCATGGCGGTAAGTCCTGCCACAGTCTTCACAGCGGAATGGCCGCTCCTCCAATAAGGAATATCCTTCCTCTCCTTTCAGACTTGCTTCCCAAGTGCCATTGGAGCCAGGGGCTGGTTGAGAGGGACTACTGCTTTCCTCCTCCTCTTCATCTGCCTCCTCTGGATAGAGACAACTATGTTCCTTCAGCTCCTCCTCATCAGCAAAAGTTCCACCGCAGCGAACACACAGCTCCCCATCTGGGTTGCAGCGTTCACCACCCCCTGCCTTGGAGGTGTCTTTGAGGCTGCATGGGGCACTGTCCCCTAGGTTTGTGCCTGCTGGGGGAGGTTGATAAATGTCCAGCTTGGCCAAGGTCTCTATGGAGTCCTCCTCCCAGATGTTGTGTTCAGAGCCTTCCCAAGCTGGCAGGCCGGTCATCTTGCTTTCATCCTGGTTGTGGGCCTTCTGGTGGCTCAACAGCTCCGAGGGGAGGCGGAAGGCCTTGTGGCAAAAGCGACACTTGTAGGGCCGATACTCTGAATGGAGACGAGTGTGACTCTTGAGTGCCATAAGGTTGGAGAAGGCCTTGAAGCACATGGCACACTGGTAGACGCCCAATGTATGGCTCTGCTTGTGATTGGTCAGGCTGCCTGCATGCTTGTATGCCTTGTCACACTGGTTGCATTTGTAGCGCCGTTCCTCCTCTGTGGCTCTGAGCCCTCCAATCATGGCTGCCTCCTCTTCTTCACTCTGGTGCACTGGGAGCTGTTCCTCCTTCTCCTTTTCCACCTTGATTGGAAATCCCAGCTGAGAAAAGTCAGCAGGCACCACCGACTCAGCAATGTACTTCTCCAGGTTGGTCAGCAGGCTTCTGCTGCTGCCTTCCATCCCAGAATAGGCGTCGCCATCTGATGAAGACTTGTCCTGGACCTTCTGGATGGTACAGCTGTCTCCATTACTTTCCTCCTCCTCCTGCTCCTGGTTGAGACGGGCCAAACAGCGGTGATTGGCCAGCTGGGAGGAAGTCCGGAATCCCCGCCCACAGTCCAGACATTTGTGACGCTTCTCCTCCAGATGGGTGCGGAGATGGCTTTTGAGGGCCATGGGGTTGGAGAAGTCTTTACGGCATACCAGGCAGTGGAAGAGTCCCACCTCATGGGTGTGCCTGTGGTTCACCAGGCTCCCAGCATGGCGGTAACTGCGTGGACACTGCTTACACTTGTAGGGACGTTCCTCCTGTCCAGCAGGCTGTTCGGAGGCCAGGGCAGCGTCCCCCTCGGCCATCGCTCACATCAGATGTCCTTTCTGCTCTCCCTCTTCTTCAAAGAGCAAGCTTGGGTCATTCCGAGGCAGAATGCCACCCCACTTGTTTCCTCTTCCGCAAATGTTCTAATGGCAGGACCTACAGACACAAAACAAGGACAATAAAGAAAAAGATCAGTACGTTTTATAGAAGGACTGAGTATCACTATGGGTAGAACTCTGTCCTGCCCATGAATTTGCTTTTAAACTAGACCATATGTGTGCCCCTCTGTGAAAATGAGTTTGATACCCCTAAATTAGTTGTTGTGTGCCTTCAAGTCAATTCTGCCTTGGAGCCCCCAGTGGCGCAGTGGGTTAAAGCCCTGTTCCGGCAGGACTGAAGACCAACAGGTCGCAGGTTCGAATCCGGGGAGAGGCGGATGAGCTCCCTCTATCAGCTCCAGCTCCTCATGCGGGGACATGAGAGAAGCCTCCAACAAGGATGATAAAACATCAAAATCATGCGGGTGTCCCCTGGGCAACGTACTTGCAGACAGCCAATTCTCTCACAACAGGACGCTCCTGACACGATAAAAAAAAAATCTGCCTTATATCAACCCTATCACGGGGATTTATTTATTTATTTATTTAAAGCATTGATATTCCACCCTTCTCACTCCGAAGGGGACTCAGGGTGGAGCACGGCATATATATGGCAAACATTCAATGCCGGGACACAAATTCATATACACGTACATAAACATTAAAAATATTTATCTCAATATTAAAATACACCATTTAAAACTGTCCTAGTCATTAGCGTCAATTCTAATTGGCCTGGTAATCTTTCCTATTGCTGCTTTATTGCCCTGTCCCGAAAGCTTGGTCCCACAACCAAGTTTTTACTATCCTTCTAAAGGACAGGAGAGAGGGGGGCCGACCTGATCTCACCAGGAAGGGAGTTTCATAGGCAGGGAGCAATCACAGAGAAGGCCCTGTCTCTTGTCCCCACCAATCGCACCTGTGACAATGGCGGGACGGAAAGCAGGGCCTCCCCAGAGGATCTTAATCTCTGCGATGGTTTTCTTGGCAAGATTTTCTTGACAAGATTGGTTCAGAGGCATTTTACCTTTTATTTTCCTCTGAGCATGAGAGAATATGACTTTTTCAAAATAATTCAGGAAGTTTCTGTAGCCAAGGTGTGATTTGAACCCTGGTCTCCAGAGTCATGTTCCAACACTCAAACCATGCTGCCTCTCTCTATCAAAAAATACCAGACAGAAAATGATGTGACAAAATAGGGTGCCTGGACTCTGGCTCTCTGGATCAGTGAGGTGTGTGGGAAGCAACAGCCCTTTCCTCAAGAGAGGATCTATCATGGAGATCAGTGGTTCCCAACTTTTTTTTGACCAGGGACCATTTGACCAGGAACCACTTTGCCCAGGGACCACTCTCCAACATTAGCACCAAAAGTGTTACAGATCAGTTTTTGGTAAACTTTAGATTCATTTTGGTTATTTGGGTTGCCGATTCAGAAAACTGCATTGGATAGATCACATCAGTTCTAGTTTTTGATATATAATATATTCCACCCAGTAGTAATCATCTGCTTACCCACAGAAACCTTATTTAATAAGCCTCGGCACTATAAGAGGGTTTTGCGAGACCAGTTGATCCCGTTGCAACAGTGTAGTAATGGTGAGGCCGCGGACCATATTTTAGTTCTTATGGACCACTGGTGGTCCACGGACCATAGACTGGGAACCACTGACATAGATTGTGTGTATTGGGTTAAACATTGCCTGGAGCAAACTCGTCTGTCTCTCGGCATTTTCCCTCCGTGCCAAACAGACTTAAGACAATAGAGATGACTCTTTTGACAGGTTTGAACACAGCACTTGCAAAAGGCTCTTTTCTCCCATCCATCCACAGTTCCACCTGCTCACTTCTGATTTTCACTGTGTAAAATTTCAGCATCTGACTTCTATGCATTATACTCAATCTTTTCCATGTAGCCCCTGGGTAAAACTGCTGCTGAACTTGCTGACCGAAAGGTCGGTGGTTCGAATCCAGGAGCTGGGTGAGCTCCCACTATTAGCCCCAGCTTCTGCAACCCAGCAGTTCGAAAACATGCAAATGTGAGTATATCAATAGGTACTGCTCCGGTGGGAAGGTAACAGCGCTCAATGCAGTCATGCCAGCCACATGGCCTCAGAGGTGCCTATGGACAACGCCGACTCTTTGGCTGAGAAATGGAGATGAGCACCACCTCCCAGAATTGGACACGACTAGATTTAATGTCAAGGGGGAAACCTTTACCTTTATTTCATGGTAACATCTCTCAGAGAACAGTGTTCCTCTATTACAACAAAAAACTAGAGACTCATAGAATACTCAAGACTGTATAAATGCATTGCAGATTGAACTTCTATGACCTTTAGCTTGCTTTGCTTGTTCCACACAAGAGTACATATGAATTGGTTATGTTCTGCGATTGTGCATATACATTTGAGCTAGAAAGTGCCCTATATCAAGTGCAGAAATTGTGTAGACTTTCAGATGTGGCTGAACTGCAACTCCCAGCATTCCTTATCAAAGGCTCTGCAGGCTACAATGGCTGAGAGTTACAGTCCGACCATATCTGTAAGGCTCATGAAATTCCCACTCCTCGCAAACACACAGGCCACTAAGGTACTCTGGTTTTGCTCAATCTACCCGCCTCTGCTCCAAGTATAGACCCAGTGTGGATAGATACTCTGTAAATATGCCTTGCCATGGATCTCATTGCAAGAACGAATCTCCATGAGAGAAGTGGAAGTTGAACTTCTTAGTAAAGGGCTTTTATTAAAATGAATGGTGTGTACAATTTCAAAAAGTGGGGAACACGTGGTCTCCATATGTTGCTTAATTTCCACCTCACCTCAGATTGTGCTAACTAGGGTTTATGGGAACTGCAGTTCAAAAACAAAACAAAATTTGAGAGCCATGTGTTCCCACCACCGCATGTCAATGAATACTAGCTGTTTTCGGGGAGAAGGACAATGGGCAGATGCCACTGACTTTGTGCCTTGCTTGTACGCTTCTTAGATGCACCTTTGTTCAATCTATACATATAAATTTGTTAGGGGCATCCAACGAAGAAACAAAACTCAAAAACCCCCCAACAAAACTTAACCAAAATTCCCGTGTCCATACCACAACCCACAAGGTATAAACATATCTACTCAAAATGAAAAACAACACAACAACACACTCACAAAACGGCAAAAGAATAAAACTCAAAAAACCCCCAACGAAACTTAACCAAAATTCCCATGCTCATAACACAACCCACAAGGTACAAACATATCTACTCAAAATGAAAAACAACACAACAACACACTCAAAACGGTAAAAAAACAAAACTCAAAAAAACCCCAACGAAACTTAACCAAAATTCCCATGCTCATAACACAACCCACAAGGTACAAACATATCTACTCAAAATGAAAAACAACACAACAACACACTCACAAAACGGCAAAAGAATAAAACTCAAAAAAACCCCAACGAAACTTAACCAAAATTCCCATGCTCATAACACAACCCACAAGGTACAAACATATCTACTCAAAATGAAAAACAACACAACAACACACTCAAAACGGCAAAAAAACAAAACTCAAAAAAACCCCAACGAAACTTAACCAAAATTCCCATGCCCATAACACAACCCACAAGGTACAAACATATCTACTCAAAATGAAAAACAACACAACAACACACTCACAAAACGGCAAAACAACTGAGCATGCGCATTGGCGCTCAGCCGCAAGTTCCCTGACGCGCGCACATGGCCTTCCGGCCAACGTTCCCTCTGCGGAAACCATGCCCACTCCAAGCCCCGCTGCGCCGCTTCCCGCACACACACACCCCCTGCCGCACACACACACGCAACCCCACACTCCATCACTCCCCCGCTGCCGCACGCACACATGCAACCCCACTCCCCCCGCCGCCGCACACACACACGCAACCCCACGCTCCATCACTCCCCCCGCCACCGCACGCACACATGCAACCCCACTCCCCCGCCGCCGCACACACACGCAAGCCCACTCCCCCCGCCGCCGCACACACACACGCAACCCCACGCTCCATCACTCCCCCTGCCGCCGCACACACACACGCAACCCCATGCTCCATCACTCCCCCGCCCCAATCTTACCTCCTTTTACTTCACGCCACCTCCAAAACCCACCCCGCCCCTTCCTGCCCTGTCAAAATCTAGGAAAGACAGGAAGGAAGGAAAGAAGGAAGAAAGAGAAAGGGAGGTAAAGAAAAAGGGGGAAGGAAGGAAAGTTAGAGAAAGAAGGAAGAAGAAAAGGAAAGAAAAGGAAAGATGGAGGGAAAGAAAAGAGAGACAGCAGAAAAGAAAGAAAAAGGGGGAAGGAAGGAAAGAGATAGAGAAAGAAGAGGAGAAGGAAAGATGGGAGGGAAGGAAGGAAGGAAGGAGGGAAAGAAGGAGAGAAAGAGGGAAGATTGGCCACAGCAACACGTGACGGGTAAAGGTTATTTCTATTATTATTATGCTATTGTTCCTATGAGACCCTGGGGGAATGGGAGAGGTGTCAGGTCCCAGAGGCAATGCATTGCATTATTGTTATTGTTATGATGGTGGTAAAATAAAAGGAAATAAAAAGTGAAAGAAGGAAGCAAACAGGGAGGGAAGAAAGGCAAAGGAAGAAAGGGGGAGGGAATGAAGGAAAGAGAGAAGGATGAAACCAAGTAGTGAAAGAAAGAAAGAGGTAGAGAAGGAAGAAAGGAGAGAAAGGGGGAGGAAAAGGGGGAAAGAATAGGTAGGGACCTCTCTTTCATAATAGTCCAGATATCTACCTCAACTTTGATAAGTTTTACTATAGGCCACAGCAACGTGTGGCAGGACACAGCTAGTGCTTCATTAAGCTGCTCAAGATTCAACCAAAATTATGGAATTCATTGCTACAAGATGACAATATTAACTTGCTTAGATGCTTTTGGAAGGAGAGAGGTGAAATTAGTCTAATGGTGTAGTGGGAGTAGGCCAGAATGGGCCTAAATTTAGATAGATCTTCAACTGGGAGTCATGTGTGTCTGATCTCTACCTAAGTGTGCTCTAACACAGCAATCCTCAAACTTTCCAGTGTGAGGGAATGGCATTCCACCAATTCCCAAAAAAAACGCCCAGGACTTGGTAAAGGGATGCATTAGCAGGCATCTCTTTCCTTTCTGAAAACTCTTACAGTCCAGCAGCCAAAGGACTGTCATCAGTTCACAGATCACCCTTGTGAACACTATTTCTCTAACAAGTTTCTCTTTCTAATGCCTACAACTAGGTGGAGTCAATCTATGCCTCTCCAGATGTTGTTGGACAACTCCTATGACTTCTTGTCATTTGTCCAACTCTGTCACTCCTTCCCACCTGCTACTAAGGAGGCTGTCCAGGTCCTGAACCGGTGCTTGGCCACTGTGATTGTCTAGATGAGGGAGAACAAATTGAAATTGAATCCAGACAAGACAGAGGTACTCCTGGTCAATCGCAAGGCCAAACAGGGCATAGGGTTACAGCCTGTGTTGGATGGGGGTTACACTCCCCCTGAAGACACAGGTTTGCAGCTTGGATGTGATCCTGGACTCATCATTGAGCATGGAACCCCAGGTCTCGGCGGTGACTAGGGGAGCATTTGCACAGTTAAAACTTGTGCGCCAGCTGCGCCCATACCTTGGGACTTGGCCACGGTAGTCTACACTCTGGTTACATCCCGTATAGACTACTGCAACGTGCTCTACATGGGGTTACCTTTGAAGACTGTTCAGAAGCTTCAATTGGTCCAACTGATGGCAGCCAGATTACTAACAGGAGTGGCGCTCAGGGAGCATACAACTCCACTGTTGTGCCAGCTCTACTGGCTGCCAGTTTGCTACCGGGCACAATTCAAAGTGCTGGCTTTAGCCTATAAAGCCCTAAATGGTTCTGGTCCAACTTACTTGTCCAAACACAACTCCCCTTATGAACCATCTAGGATGTTAAGATCGTCTGGGGAGGCCCTGCTCTCAACTCCGTCTGAGTCACAAATAGGTCTGGTGGGGACGAGAGACAGGGCCTTCTCAGTGGTGGCCTCTCGGCTATGGAACGCCCTTCCTAGGGACATTAGATCAGCTCCCTCCCTTTTGACTTTCAAAAAAAAAGTCAAAACCTGGCTGTTTGAGCAGGCGTTTGAAATGGCAATGCAATGGACATAGGAATATGGAACAATCAGACTATGAGATCGGATTACGTTTTTATCTTGGAGACGAAATGATTTGCTTTTATTAATGTGTTATGGTCTTAATTGATATGTAAATGCTTTTAAATGTTTTTATGATATTGTTGGCATTGAACTGTTGCTTGTGAACTGCCTCGAGTCGCCTGCGGGCTGAGAGGGGTGGTATAAAAATGCAGCAAATAAATAAGTTTGCAATGTTATCTAGGGCTGATGGGAACTTTAGCACAACAGAAGACATAGCCAACTTTAACACTACTACAACCGAGATAAGATTAACAGCATTATTGTCATTTATGAGAGGAGGAGAGGGCTTTGTGATTTTGGTCTGGGTTTGTTTTTCATTTCTAATATTCCAGCAAAGCATTTGGAAATTAATGTTACCTTTCTTTGTACGAATTTGTTTGGTGGGTTGGAAAAACCCAGCAGTGTCTGCACAAATGGGTAAAGACAGCACTGAGGTTATGGTTTTTGATTCTAAAGGTATTTATAAGAAGTGTTGGTTGCTTACCTCTCAGATTATGCTGAGCATCCTTGGCAAACAGAAAATTTCTCTAACAGAAGTTGACTTAAATTTCCTTCTCCAAAAAGCAGGCATATGAAGTCATTAGTAACACACACATATATTGAGGAACAGAGGATTGTGAATGTCCTAAATCTGAACAGGTAGTTTCAAGAGTTCAAGTCATTGTGAACATAGTCAGGATTTTCCATTTTAAAAAGGATCTCCAAAATTTTCCGCTTTCAGTTCAAAAATGTCACAAAAGTAATGGTCTAAAAAAATCAAGTCTGAAAAACACACAAGATCCCTGAGTGCGCAGAGTGGAAGGCAGATTTCAAAGCTTCACAATGGGCCTGAATACAAAACTTAAAAATACAGGTAGAAAACCCAGACTGTCATCTCAAACAGTTGAAAGCAATGGAGGCCCCACAAGTGTAGAAATCAAAATATGATGTTATAAGAAACTGTGACTTCCAACAGAGGCAGTGCTTTGTGATGGACTTGAGGTCGAAATTATCTGGGAAGCATCACCTGTGACCTGTGTATGTTTCCACGAACGTATCAGAAATGCAAAAGACAACTGGATGTAGAAGGACACAGGGAGAGGCAGTGACCATCAATGGGACTTCGTGAAAAGGAGAAAGTCGAAAAATCAGCGTTTCCAGGTTTAGAAATCAAAATATGATTTTGTAGGAGCGCCAACCGTGACTTCCAACAGAGGCAGTGCTTTGTGATGGGTTGGAGAGCCAAATGAACTTAAGAAGGAGCAGGTATTGTCTGTGATCTGTCTGTACTCCACTGAGGTGTCGAGACGCAGAAGCAACCTGAACAAAAATGGGTGCAAGGAGAGAAGATGACCATCCAAGGTAGATGTAGGGCGTCGATGGGACTTCAGTAAGAAACAGAAAGCGAAGTCTACTTCAAAATTCAAGCCATGTGGTCCCACTTCTGGGAGGCTCCAGCAATGCAAAAGACATTTGGATGTCAGGGAGAGGCAGTGACCATCAATGGTACTTTGTGAAAAAGAGATAGTTGAAAAACCAACGTTCCCAGGTTTAGAAATCAAAATATGATTTTGGAAGCGCTCGAACCATGACTTCCAGCAGAGGCAGTGCTTTGTGATGGGTTGGAGATCCAAATGAACTTAAGAAGGAGCAGATATTGTCTGCGATGTGTCTGTATTCCACTGAGGTGTCAGACACAGACGAAGATGGACACAAGGAGAGACTACGACCATCCAACGTAGATGTAGGGCAGCGATGGGACTTCAGGAAGAAACAGAAAGCAAAGTCTCCTTTAGAGTTCAAGCCATGTGGTCCCACTTCTGGGAGGCTCCAGTCCTGGGGAAGAAAGGGGCATGGAGATCCAAAGGAACTTAAGAAGGGGCAGATATTGTCTGAGATGTGTCTGTATTCCACTGAGGTGTCAGACACAGACGAAGATGGACACAAAGAGAGACTATGACCATCCAACGTAGATGTAGGGCAGCAATGGGACTTCAGGAAGAAACAGAAAGCAAAGTCTCCTTCAGAGTTCAAGCCATGTGGTTCCACTTCTGAGGGGCTCCAGTCCTGGGGAAGAAAGGGGCCTGGAGATCCAAATGAACTTAAGAAGGAGCAGATATCGTCTGTGATGTGTCTGTATTCCACTGAGGTGTCAGAGATGCAGAAGGGACGCAGACGAAGATGGACACAAGGACAGACTACAACCATCCAAGGTAGATGTAGGGCAGCGATGGACTTCAGGAAGAAACGGAAAGCAAAGTCTCCTTCAGAGTTCAAGCCATGTGGTCCCACTTCTGGGAGGCTCCAGTCCTGGGGAAAGAAGCCCCAGAGTCCACTCAGGCTCCATCCCTGGGGTAGAGAGGGGAGACTGAGGCACCTCTTGAGGGAAGACACACCGGCTCTCTTCCTGGAGAAGAAGGGGTCGCTCAGCTGGAGGCAAAGGAGGGCAAGGCAGCGAGCAGGCCCTTGCTACTCCCAGGAGGGCCTTCAATGGCCCCCAAAGCCCTTCCTCTCCGAGGCAGGAGGCTCCCTCTTGGAAGAAGTCCCAGAGACCAGGGCAACAACAAATACTTCCTTTTGTTGCTAGGAAACAGGAAATGCGCACCCGCCAAAGCGTTCCCCCTCCAGCCACAACGAGGCTTCACTTCCGGTGTCACGCCCCAAAGAGGTCCCCTCCAACTCCCACAATTCCTAACAGCCTCAGGCCCTTTTCTTTTCCCCCTCAGCCGCTTAAGCGGCTGAGGGGGAAAAGAAAAGGGCCTGAGGCTGTTAGGAATTGTGGGAGTTGGAGTCCAAAACACCTGGAGGGCCAATTTTTTCCCGTGGAGCCTGTTTTCACTCAAAGCGGAAATCGTTCTATTAGTATAGCTCTATGTTTTATCAGCACTTCCGATCTACTGCTCTACTGCTTTTCCCCAATGCAAAACATAGAGCCGATTCGCCATAGAGTTCTCCAGTGCTAGAGCGGCACCGCTGTGTTCTAACAATAAGGGACACTGACAGCCACTGGAGTGAATCTATGATCGCCTCATAAGGAGCGCTCCAAATATTCTTCCCACTAGCAACAGTTCCACACTAAGTATAGTTCCGCACCCTTTCTAAACGCTTTTCCTCTGGAGATTTGGAGATTGCACATTTATAAGCCGGGTTGCAGCTAAACATAAAAAAAAAACCAAGATTATGGCAACAAGAATGATTGACAACTGGGAAATAGAGGGAGAAAACGTGGAGGCCGTAACAGACTTTGTATTTCTAGGTGCAAAGATGACTGCAGATGCAGACTGTGGCCAGGAAATCAGAAGACGCTTCCTTCTTGGGAGGAGAGCAATGTCCAGTCTCGATAAAATAGTGAAGAGTAGAGACATCAGACTGGCAACAAAGATCCGCCTAGTCAAAGCCATGGTATTCCCTGTAGTAACCTACGGATGTGAGAGCTGGACCTTAGGGAAGGCTGAGCGAAGGAAGATTGATGCTTTTGAGCTGTGGTGTTGGAGGAAAGTTCTGAGAGTGCCTTGGACTGCGAGAAGATCCAACCAGTCCATCCTCCAGGAAATAAAGCCCGACTGCTCATTGGAGGGAAGGATACTAGAGGCAAAGTTGAAGTACTTTGGCCACATCATGAGGAGACAGCAAAGCCTAGAGAAGACAATGATGCTGGGGAAAGTGGAAGGCAAAAGGAAGAGGGGCCGACCAAGGGCAAGATGGATGGATGGCATCCTTGAAGTGACTGGACTGACCTTGAAGGAGCTGGGGGTGGTGACGGCCGACAGGGAGCTCTGGCGTGGGCTGGTCCATGAGGTCACGAAGAGTCGGAGACGACCGAACAACAAACATTTATATCGATAGGTGTAGAGCTATTTATTTCAGTACTAGCCGTCCCCTGCCACGCGTTGCTGTGGCCCAGTCTGGTGATCTTGAAAACAAAGTAATGATAAAGTGTTGGTTTCTAATATATGTATGTATTTCTTGTTGTTTCTTTGTCAGTGTTGATGTAGACATCGTCTGGTTTACTTACTCTTGAACATGCAACATATAAAAGTCCTTCTTTTGGGGTCTCTTTCAAATCTATGAGACTATATGTGTCATATACATATATGTGTGTGAATCATATATATCTAGCTATATCTATGGCTGGATGGCTCTTTGTCAGGAGGGCTTTGATTATGTTTTCTTGCTCTGGTGAAGAGAGTTGGACTGGATGGCCTTAAGGCAGCATTTATCGGGACCCGTGGGTGGGTCACGCGGGGATGTCAGAAGGGTCGCCAAAAACCACCAGAAAAGACAGTATTTTCTGTTGGTCATGGTGGTGTTCAGAATGCTCTTTGATTGTCGGTGAACTATAAATTCCAGTAACTACAACTGCCAAATATCAAGGGCATATGGAGTATTCGTGCCAAGTTTGGTCTTGATCCTTCATTGTTTGAGTCCACAGTGCTCTCTGGATGTGAGTGAACTATAACTCCAAAACTCAAGGTCAGTGCCCACCAAATGCTTCCAGTATTTTCTGTTGGCCATGGGAGTTCTGTGTGCCAAGTTTGGTTCAATTCCAATGTTGGTGGAGTTCAGAATGCTCTTTGATTGTAGGTAAACTATAAATCCCAGCAACTACAACTCCCAAATGACATCATTTTTAAGTTATAGTTATTCCTTGGGTTAGTCGGTGTCTTGTGGCCAAATTTGGAGGCAAGTAGTCCAGTGGGTTTTGAGTTATGACGTCACTCAAAACAAACAGAGAATTAATCTATCTATCTATCTATCTATCTATCTATCTATCTATCGACACAGTAAATAGCAGTGCTATCTGGACCATCCTCCAAAAAATCGGGTGCCCTGACAAATTTGTGAACATTCTTCATGATGACATGATGGCAACAGTCTTGGACAGCAATGGTTCCCAAAGTGACCCATTGAAGGTGGAATCGGCTGTCAAACAGGGATGTGTTATTGCCCCAACCTTATTTTACGCTATGATACTTCATCTTATTGATAGAAAGCTTCCCACCAGAGTGGAAATCATCTATCAGACAGATGGCAAGCTATTCAACCTCAGCAGGCTGAAAGTCAAAACCAAGTTACAACATCTGTTATAGAAAACCAATATGCTGATGATAAAGTCATCTGTGCACATTCAGAAGAAGACCTACAAGCCACTCTAAACACCTTCACAGAAGCTTGCGAGAAGCTCAGTCTTTCATTGAACATTGAGAAAACTAAAGTGCTCTTCCAGCAGTCACCAGCCAATCCGTCTGCAATGCCAGAAATACAGCTTAATGGTGTTACATTAGAAAATGTTGACCATTTCCGCTACCTTGGCAGCCACCTCTCCACAAAAGTCAACATTAACACTGAAATACAACACTGCCTGAGCTCTGCATGTGCAGCATTCTTCCAAATGAAGCCCAGAGTGTTTGAGGACATCCGTAAGGATACCAAGGTGCTTGTTTATAAAGCTATTGTCCTCCCAACTCGTGAAACATGAACTATCTATAGATATCACATACAACTCCTAGAACGATTCCATCAGCGTTGCCTCCGAAAAATCCTGCAAATCTCTTGGGAAGACAGGTGGACAAATGGAAGAAGCAAAAACCACCAGCACTGAAGCGATGGTCCTGCGCCATCAACTCCGCTGGACTGGCCACATTGTCCGGAGGCCACCGTCTTCCAAAGTAGTTGCTCTACCCCGAACTCAAGAATGGAAAACGGAATGTTAGAGGACAGGAAAAGAGATTTAAAGATGGGCTCAAAGCCAACCTTAAAAACTCAGGCATAGATACTGAGGATTGGGAAGCCCTGGCCCTTGAGCGCTTCAGCTGGAGGTCAGCTGTGATCAGCAGTGCTGTAGAATTTGAAGAGGCACGAATGGAGGACGAAAGAGAGAAACATGCCAAGAGGAAGGCGCATGAAGCCAACACCGACCGGGACCACCTTCCACCTGGAAACCGATGCCCTCACTGCAGGAGAACATGCAGGTCAAAAATAGGGCTCCATAGTCACCTATGGACCCACCGCCAGTACACCGACCTTGACGGACAATCTTACTCAGACAATGAGGGATCGCCTAAGTAAGGAAGTAAGTAATCTATCTATAAATGATAAGATAGTTAAAATATTTTTAAATAAATTTTTATTAAGCTTTGGATTCAAAAACAGATCTAATTATAAACTGAATACATACAGATAACCAATGCAAAAAAAAAAAAAGGCGCGGGGAGAGAAAAAGTAAGAAGTTATTTATTTATTTACGGCATTTATATGACACCCTTCTCACCCTGAAGGGGACTCAGAGCGGCTTACAATATATATTTTCATAAAATATATTATATTATTAACATAGTACAATATCAGTATTATATATTACTATATTGCACTATACCATTATATTTTAATATTATTAATAATATTACATGCAATGTAAATATAGAATTATAATATTGTATTATTATTACTAGTATTATATTGTATTACATTATAATACTATAAATATTATATGTATATACAATATACTAGTATTATATTATATTATTATATTATAGACCCCTTTCTGATCCCACAGCAAGCTGGCTTCAGAAAAGGCAAAAGCTGCACATCGCAAGTGCTGAACCTGACTCAGCACATAGAAGATGGCTTTGAAAGGCAGCAGATCACAGGAGCTGTCTTCATAGAACTGTCAGCGGCTTATGATACTGTGAACCACCACCTCCTCCTGAGAAAAATGTATAATATCACAAAGGACTACCACCTTACCTGCCTCATAGGAAACCTGCTACAAAACAGGAGCTTCTTTGTTGAGTTCCAGGGCCAGAGAAGCAGATGGCGGAAACAGAAGAACGGCCTACCTCAGGGGAGCGTGCTTGCTCCATCCATGTTCACCATCTACACAAATGACCAGCCACTGCCAGAAGGGACAGAGAGTTTCATCTATGCTGATGATCGTGCCATTACCGCTCAAGCAGGGAGCTTTGAGATGGTTGAAAAGAAGCTCTTCAAAGCTCTAGGTGCTCTTACTGCCTATTACAGGGAAAACCAACTGATCCCTAATCCATCTAAAACACAGACATGCGCCTTTCACCTTAAGAACAGACAAGCATCCTGAGCTCTGAGGATTACCTGGGAAGGAATCCCACTGGAGCATTGCAACACACCCAAATACCTGGGAGTCACTTTGGACCGTGCTCTGACCTACAAAAAGCACTGCCTGAACATCAAGCAAAAAGTGGGCGCTAGAAACAACATCATACGAAAGCTGACTGGCACAACCTGGGGATCACAACCAGACACAGTGAAAACATCTGCCCTTGCGCTTGGCTACTCTGCTGCTGAGTATGCATGCCCAGTGTGGAACACATCTCACCACACTAAAACAGTAGATGTGGCTCTTAATGAGACATGCCGCATTATCACAGGGTGTCTGCGCCCTACACCACTGGGGAAATTACACTGCTTAGCCAGTATTGCACCACCTGACATCCGCTGGGAAGTAGCAGCCAATAGTGAAAGGACCAAGGCAGAGACATCTCCAGCTCATCCCCTGTTTGGGTATCAGCCAGCACGCCAACGACTTAAATCTAGACATAGTTTTCTAAGATCTACAGAGACACTCGCTGGAACACCTCAGCAAGCGAGAGTCCAAAAGTGGCAGGCTCAAACCCAGAAACTCAACCAATGGCTGATACCAAATGAGAGACTCCCTCCTGGGCACACAGAAGACTGGGCGATTTGGAAGGCGCTGAACAGACTGCGCTCTGGCACCACGAGATGCAGAGCCAACCTCAAGAAATGGGGATACAAAGTGGAATCCACAACATGTGAGTGTGGAGAAGAACAAACCACTGACCACCTGCTGCAATGCAACCTGAGCCCTGCCGCATGCACAATGGAGCCTTCTTATAGCAACACCAGAGGCACTCCAAGTGGCCAGATACTGGTCAAAGGACATTTAACCAGCTACCAGACTCACAAGTTGTGTATTTTTCTGTTTGTTTGCTTTGTTCTGTTAGAAATGTAATATAATGGACTGGCTGCTCTGACACGAGAAATAAATAAAATAAATAAATATCAGTATTATATATTACTATATTGCACTATACCATTATATTGTAATATTATTAGTAATATTACATGTAATGTAAATATATAATTATAATATTGTATTATTATTACTAGTATTATATTGTATTACATTATAATATCATAAATATTATATGCATATACAATATACTATATTATTAGTATAATAATATAAGTAAAAAGATAGCTAAATATTTGACAGTAAATATATAATTATAATATTGTATTATTATTACTAGTATTATATTGTATTACATTATAATATTATAAATATTATGTGTATATACAATATACTATATAATATTATTAGTATAATAATATAAGTAAAAAGATAGTTAAATATTTGAAAGTAAATATATAATCATTATTATAATATTGTATTATTATTATTACTAGTATTATATTGTATTACATTATAATGTTATAAATATTATATGTATATGCAATATACTATATTATGTTATTAGTATAATAATATAAGTAAAAAGATAGTTATATATTTGAAAGCCAGCCCTGTGGACAATTTTGGATTATTGATCTATTTATTCCATTTACAGCCCGCTTTCCTTCCAGCTCTGTAATAGGATGCTCAATCTATAACAATGTTGCTGTTATAATCCTACATTGACACATTCTCCCATTCATTCCTACCCAGGCCGGCTTATATCAGTGAAACAATGCCACACTTCCGGTTTGTGCAGCCGTGAAACCCTTCCTTCGAGGGGGGATTTTGCCACACTTCCGGTCCGTCCTTCAATCCCTTCCCCTCCTTTTATTCAGCCCCTTTCTTTAGCTCTCCCGGGGTTCCATTTGGACAAGGAGCTCTTCTCTTTCGCCTGGCAATAAACCATGGATTGGATTCTGAATTAATCCTTCTGGGTCCTAGCGCCCGCCAGTTGCGATGGAGAGGCAGAAGAAAGGCAGAGCCAATAGACAAAGGAAAAGGAAGGTAAGAGAAAATGGGAAATAAAGGCAACTGGGGGGCAAGATTTCCTAAGGCGGACGGGGATTCCTCTCCTTCTCTTTCCTGGGAAAAGTATTGACCTGATGTAGAAGCTATGCACCCTGAACCTGGCCCTTCCTTGCAGGGCTCTTTGCAGCCAAGCAGCAGCAGCAGCCGCCGCCTCCCTGGTCCTAAAGACCGCCATTTTAAAGCCAGAGAATCCCTGCAGAGGGAAAGGGAGGCTTTGCTCAGCCTGGAAAGGATTGCATTGCCCATTATCCCCAACCCAGAGGGATCCAGCCCTGGGGGAATCTCAGGCGTTGGTCTCTCTGAAAAGCAGCAGGAGGCTGAATCTGGGTTCAATAGGAGATCCCAGCCTCTTTCCTCTCTTTCTCCTCCCTGCCTTTTTGTCTCTTGGTCCTAGAGACAGCCATTTTGCTGGGCAGGGATCCATCTCTTTCTCTTTCCTCCTTTTTCTTTTGCCTGTCTGGACAAGACAGGAGGATCCATCCCTACAAAAGAATCCAGTTTATTTTGCTATGTCTATATTTATCTCTCTGTGTATATAAATAGATAGATATGTTATATATTTTAATTATATTAGATTATAATATATTATGTATATATAATTTTATACTTTTATATTATAATTATATATTTATATTACATGTAATATTACTAATAATGTTACACTACAATTTATTTATTTGTCGTGTCAGGGCAACCAGTCAGTTATATTACATTTCTAACAGAACAAAGCAAACAAACAGACAAAATACAAAATTTGTGAGTTTGGTAGTTGATTAAATGTAATTAAATCAACATTACAATACAATGGTATAGTACAATATAGTAATATTTAATACTGATATTGTACTATGTTAATCTCTATAAATAAAAATGTAATGTTCGTTTGTGGGATTAACATAACTCAAAAACCACTGAACGAATTGACACGGAATTTGGACACAATGCACCTAACAGTCCAACGAGTGTCCATCACACATAAACGCACACACACACACAAAACCCTAGCAGAACAGACTTAAAAACCCAAAAAATACACCATATATACATATACACATGCACTCATATACATATGCACATGCACACATTCATACCCACACACACGTATATATATGCACAAACACACACAAATATACACACATACATATACATTCACACACATATATATATACACATGTACATATACATGCACACATACATATATACATATACACATGCACACACATATACATATCCACATACATGCATATATACACACAAATATGCATATAGACAAGCACACACATATACACAATATGCATGTACATATATAAACACAAATATATACATACATACACACACACACAAAACACATATACACAGACTGGGCCATAGCAACACATGGCAGGGGACGGCTAGTAATATAATATATTGTATGTATATATATCTTGTAAGCCACTCTTAGTCCCCATCGGGGTGATTAGGGCAGCATATAAATGTTATAAATAAATAGATAGATAGATAGATAGATAGATATTACTAATAATAAGATTCTTGGGTTGGAAAGGATACTTTCGACAAGCAATAGGTTTACTTTTCCTGGACTAGAATTCCATCCTTTAAGAGTACTTAATCCAGTTCTTTTGAGGATGGTGATGATCTGTGATCATAATTATTATGATCTGTAATAATAATAATAATAATAATAATAATATAAATAAAATAATAATATATTAATCATAATGATAATAATAAAGCTACAGAAAATGCTACTCTGGGACTTCTGAATTCAGACAGACAGAGTTTTGGAGCACAATACTCTTGACCTCACTATCGTGTTAAAAAACCAAGTATGGATCCTCAATGTTGCAATCCCAGGTGACAGCAGGATTGAAGAGAAACAACTGGAAAAGCTGACACGATATGAGGATTTAAAGATCGAACTGCAAAGACACTGGCATAAGCCAGTCAAGGTGGTCCCAGTGGTGATCAGCACATTGGGTGCAGTGCCTAAAGACCTTGGCCTGCACTTAAACAGAATCAGCGCTAACAAAATTACCATCTGCCAGCTGCAAAAGGCCACCTTACTGGGATCAGCACGCATTATTCACTGATACATCACACAGTCCTAGACACTTGGGAAGTGTCCGACGTGTGATCTAATACAACAGCCAGCAGAGTGTCTGCTATGGACTCATCTTGTTGTGTTTCAAATAATAATAAATACAAATAGTAATATTTTTTTGTTGTGTCTGGAGCAACTTGAGAAAATTCAAGTCGTTTCTGGTGTGAGAGAATTGGCCATCTGCAAGGACGTTGCCCAGGGGACATTGCCCAGATGTTTTTGGTGTTTTGCCATCTTTGTGGGAGGCTTCTCTCATGTCCCGTATGGAGAGCTGGAGCTGACAGAGGGAGCTCATCCATGCTCTCTCTGGATTTGAACCTCTGGCCTGTCGGTCTTCAGTCCTGCTGGCACAAAGGTTTAACCCACTGCGCCACTGGGGGTTCCTCACAAATAGTAATACAAATAATAAATACAAAATGCAAATAATACAAATAATAATAAATACAAAAATGCAATGCTATTTTTAACTTTATTTGTATCCTGCCGCAATAGGTGTGGTTTTCCTGGACTAAGACTCCCATTCCCTAATTTGCGCTACTACAAAAGAATCCAGTTTCTTTGGTTTATTATTATTATTGTTATTACAGTATTATGTATTATTTTCTGCAATTTCAGCAAAGATTCTTTGGTTGGGAGGGACACTTTAAGGAGAAATACATTTAAATTTTGTCAACTAGCACTGAGTAGTTCTGCTATAAAAGAATCCAGCTTCTTTTGCTAAAATTATTATTATTATTATTATTATTATTATTATTATTGGTATTATTATTATCTGTAATTCCAGCAAAGGTGCTTGAGTTGGGAGGGGTTAGGTTTGTTTTCCTGGACTCGAAACACATCCCTAAAGAGCACTGCTACCAAAAAACCCCAAAAAAACCCACAAACCAACCCTCAATTTTTCTTTTGCTTAAATAATAATAATTGTGGGTTGTTGTGAGTTTTCCGAGCTGTATGACCATGTTCCAGAAGCATTCTCTCCTGACGTTTCACCCACATCTACAGGAGGCATCCTCAGAGGTTATGAGGTCTGTTGGAAACAAGGAAAGTGAGATTTATATATCTGTGGAATAATGTCCAGGGTGGGAGAAAGAACTCCTGTCTGTTTGAGGCAAGTGTAAATATTGCAGTTGGCCACCTTGATTAGCATTGAATAGCCTTGCAGCTTCAAAGCCTCCAACCCTGGACACTCACTTGCCTAGTTTCCAACAGACTTCACAACCTCTGAGGATGCCTGCCATAGATGTGGGTGAAACGTCAGGAGGGAATGCTTCTGGAACATGGCCATACAGCCCGGAAAACTCACAACAACCCATTATTATTATTATTATTATTATTATTATTATTTGAAACACAACAAGATGAGTCCACAGCAGACACTCTGCTGGCTGTTGTATTGGATCACACGTCAGACACTTCCCAAGTGTCTAGGACTGTGTGATGTATCGGCGAATAATGCGTGCGGATCCCAGTAAGGTGGCCTTCTGCAGCTGACAGATGGTAATTTTGTCAGCGCCTATTGTATTAAGTGCAGGCCAAGGTCTTTAGGCACTGCACCCAGTGTGCCGATCAACACTGGGACCACCTTGACTGGCTTGTGCCAGAGTCTTTGCAGTTCGATTTTTAAATCCTCATATCGTGTCAGCTTTTCCAGTTGTTTCTCTGCAATCCTGCTGTAACCTGGGATTGCGAATTATTATTATTATTATTATTATTATTATTATTATTATTATTATTATTGGTGGAGTTCAGAATGCTCTTTGATTGTAGGTTAACTATAAATCCCAGCAACTACAACTCAGAAATGACAAAGTCCACCCCCAAACCCCACCGGTATTCAAATTTGGACCTATCATTATGTGCCAAATTTGGTCCAGTGAATGAAAATCCATCCTGCATATCAGATATTTACATTACGATTCATAACAGTAGCAAAATTACAGTTATGAAGTAGCTACGGAAATGATGATATAGTTGTTGGTCACCACAACATGAGGAACTGCATTAAGGGGTTGCGGAATTAGGAATGTTGAGAAATTCTGGTATAGAGGATGAAAGCAAAGTAGGCATCTACCTTCATTCAGAGATTTAGGTTCCCCAAATGTTTAGACAGTTTGCCCCAGGTACTGCCAGGCCATCAAATGCTAATCAAGGTGGTCAGTTGAAACATTCACACCTAGCTCCAGCAGACAAGAATTCTTTGTCCCACCCTGGTCATTCCACAGATATATAAACCCATTTTCCTAGTTCTAACAGACCTCACTACCTCTGAGGATGCTTGCCATAGATGCAGGCGAAACGTCAGGAGAGAATGCCTCTAAACCATGGCCATATAGCCCGAAAAAACCTACAACAGCCCATTTTAGACAGTTTATTATTAATCACAAATTTTAAACCTATGCGTTTTGTTTGGTCTTTGTTCTGTATATCTCAATATGTCTTTTGTAAGACTATGTTTTAATAATTGTGGAATGTTTTTAGACGATTGTGTCTGTTTCAGCAATGCTATAACCCGCCACTAGCCATGAGGAGAGGCGAGTAAGAAATACAATTATTATTATTGGAAGCATTAGTATTTATATCCTGCTTCTTCTCTTCTAAAGGAGACTCAGACAGCTAACACTAAAAATCATCCAATAGATTGTCGAAGGCTTTCATGGCCGGAATCACTGGGTTGCTGTAGGTTTTTTCAGGCTATATGGCCATGTTCTAGAAGCATTCTCTCCTGACGTTTCGCCTGCATCTATGTCAAGCATCCTCAGAGGTAGTGAGGATACTTGCTACCTCTGAGGATGCTTGCCATAGATGCAGGCGAAATGTCAGGAGAGAATGCCTCTAGAACATGGCCATATAGCCCGAAAAAACCTGCAACAACCCAGACCCTAGATTTTTCCCCAAAAGTGAAGAAGGGAGAGACGTTTCCATATCCTTGGAAATTATTTATTGAGGGGGCAAGGAAAATTGACATAGTTAAGAATGATATGCAAAGATCAGTTTATTGCAGCAACAGATTTGGTTGTGATGCATTTCCCTTCCTCCTCGAAATCTGAATAATGTGGATCTGTCTGGACAGGATTGTAAAACGCAGCTCTTAAAGCGACTGTCATTTAAGAAAATGCTGAGCTGGTGCTTTGTGCAAGGAAAGGCGTTGTCAACGAGCCCTAAGGAAAAGCTATTGTGTTCCAATCTCAGATGTGTGTCAGCCAGCAAATATCTTACACTGTGTAATATGCACTCTGGACATGCTCAGAGGCTTTCTTGTAGGTTCAGTCCTGGAAATGAATTCCAGGACTGAAACTTAAACTCAAATGACACCTTTGGAAAGGGAAAGACTTTCTCTGCCGCTGCACCTCTCCAAACTATAATTTCAGCTCACTGTCTGTCTTTCCTTGCATGGTCTTAAAGCCAACCATTTTACGTCCCAGGGTTTTGGTTCATACAAAGCCAAATACAATTGGAAAACGTCTTTGATTCCCTTTGTGTCGTTCACGATTTCCATTAAGGGAACTGGGGGGTAATTTTGTTTATATCAATCTCCAAATTTGTTCTGATTCCATCTCTCGTGGAAGATGATCTCCTTCTCCCTGGATCCTAAATCCATCCATGTTGCAAGGAATATTGCCAAATCCGTATCAAGCAAGCCAAATCTGTTATTGCTGAATGGAAGAGAAGGACTTTTCCCTTTTTCTCTCCTGGAATTTGAATTTTATTCCTATACTATACTTGGTGTTGCCTGGGTATGCATTTTCCAATGATATTTATTAGAAATACCAATTGCTAGCTTTACAATTTTAGTAATGTGGATTACATTCCCAGCATCCTTACTAGCTGGACAGTCCATTTGGGATGCTGGGGACTAAGCTGCAAAAGAGATGGACAGCATCGGATGACAGCCAAAGAGATTTCCCTAATGTGAAGAAGCAATTGCCACACAAAAACATACCTTGTCCACAATATGCATATAATTCAATTGAGTATTTATTACTCCTACAATCACATATTATTGCAAAGCAGCCTCACATGGCTAACCCTCTAAAAGGATCGACTGTACCTCTCATCAGCTTCAGCAAAAATTGATCTAGTGCCCTTAAAAGTTTATATTTGAGCATGCAAGCCATTGCAGAATGACCCCTGCTCCTTACCTGTAAAACAGCAGGTGATCGTGAATCCTATTGAAAAGAAGGTCTCCTGGTCCAATAATACCGTAAAATTTTGCTGAAAGACCTAGAAAATTCCTGAAGAGGATGTATTTTGTGTTTGGATTCAACCCCACACTGTTCAAGTCTCAAGTCCTCAACAGGGAACAGTTTAGTTAGCTTAGTATAGACTAAGGGTTTCCCTTCACCCATGTCTCCTGAATGACAGTTGAGAATATATCTTTTTCATCTCTCATCTCTGTTTCTGTTCTCATTCTGATTGATTATGTAAAATGAATACTTTTGTACTGTAAGCTTTTTGAATCTGCCTTCTTATATTTTAGTATGGAGAGCATGTGCTGTGTGCTTTGAGATCTCTCTCTGCTTGTGTGTCAGGAGAGATGTAGTGCTTGGATGGTTTTTCTCTCACTTGAAACCTCAGAAGAGATGGGTGTTAGAGTAGCTCAGACCCGGTTCTTTAGCTATTAAGAAATGCAGTTATTTCTTATTATTGTAAATAAACCTATTGTGATTTTTAAGATTGGACTATGCATCTAGCCCCCCCCCCCCCCAGTGGCGCAGTGGTTAAAGCACTGAGCTGCTGAGCTTGTTGACCAAAGGTCGCAGGTTCGATTCCAGGGAACGGCGTGAGCTTCTGCTGTCAGCCCTAGCTTCTGCCAACCTAGCAGTTCGAAAACATGCAAATGTGAGTAGATCACTAGGTACCGCTCCGGTGGGAAGGTAACGGCACTCCATGTGGTCATGCTGGCCACATGACCTTGGAGGTGCCTATGGAGATGAGCACCACCCCCCAGAGTCAGACATGACTGGACTTAATGTCAGGGGACAACCTTTACCTACCTATGCATCTTGCCTGCCTAAGCTCTGAATTCTTTACAGCCACATCACATGGCATTTTACGCTCTGCTTGCTAATGTACTGATGTTCAACTATTGTATCATGCTTGATTTTTGGATGCTATATTTTAGGGTAGTTATGCTATATTTTAGGGTATCATGCTTTATTTTAGTGCAGTTTCCCCTAACATTTTGGACATAGATAGATGAACCCATGAATATTAGTCCTGCAGATATGGGACGTTGTATTGAGCTACTCACTGCTTGAATTTAGAAGTGTTTAGGAAGCACAGTTCAATTCCTGGTTAGGTGGTGAGACTATATTGGCCTAAGATCATTGGTAAGCTTCAGGATTGTGAGATACTAAAACCCATTCTTACTTAGAACTTGTTGTTCCAACTACTATGTAGTTTAATTCCCATGGCGTGGCAACCTTGTGATATTGATTTCCATTTTTGTTTCAGGCAGAGTCCTCTTCCAAAATGGCTGAGGCAGGGGAAGAAGACTTTAATGTGAAGATAAAGCTGGAAGAGGAGGAGGATGCTGGCTACGTCCGGTCGGGTCGGCGCTATAAGTGCCTGACTTGCAGCAAGACCTTCCCCAGCGTCCCCCGAGTGTTACGTCACTTGGAGTCTCATGCAGCCAATACTGGTGACAGCTTGGCTAGCAAACTCACTTGCCCCAGTTGCCGAAAAGAGTTTCCAGACCGCAGCCAGCTCCGCAAGCACCAGCTGAGCCACCAGCCGGAGCGGCCCTACCAGTGCGAGCTGTGCGCCAAGGCCTACAAAACGGCCCCTGAGCTGCGCAACCATGGCCGCAGCCACAGTGGAGAGAAGCCGTTTGTGTGTCGTGAGTGCGGCAAGGCCTTCATGCAACCAGTCTGTCTCCGTGTCCACATGGCCCGGCACACGGGGGACCTACCCTTCCGTTGCCAACAATGCCACAAGGGGTATGGCACTCTTTCCAAGCTGAAGATCCACCAGCGCTCTCACACTGGTGAGAAGCCATATTCCTGTGGTGAGTGTGGCAAGCGTTTTGCCGACCCCTCGGTCTTTAGAAAGCACCGCCGCACCCATGCTGGCCTGCGTCCCTACCAGTGTGAGGTTTGTCGCAAGACCTACGCCGAGCTCAAAGACCTCAAGAACCACGAGCGCTCGCACACCGGCGAAAGACCTTTCCTGTGTCAGGATTGTGGGAAGGCCTTCTCCCGATCTTCTTCCCTTGCCTGCCACCAGCGCATTCATGCCGCCCACAAGCCCTACCGCTGCAACCTCTGCGGCAAAGGCTTTACCCAGCTGTCCTCCTTCCAGAGCCACCAGCGCACCCACTCGGGGGAGAAGCCCTTCCTCTGTCCACAGTGTGGGCGCATGTTCAGCGACCCCTCCAGCTTCCGTCGGCACCAGCGGGCACACCAGGGATTCAAGCCTTACACCTGCGACAAGTGCGGCAAGGCCTTCCGCCAGCCAGCCGACCTGGCTATGCACCAGCGCATCCACACGGGCGAGAGGCCTCATAAGTGCCCCCAGTGCGACAAGAGCTTTGTAGCCTCATGGGACCTCAAGCGCCACTTGCTGGTTCACTCAGGGCAGCGCCCCCACCAGTGTGGAGAGTGTGGCAAGAGCTTTGCCGAACGAGCCAGTCTCACCAAACACTACCGCGTCCACTCCGGCGAGCGGCCCTTCAAGTGTGGCCAATGCGGCAAGGCCTTTGTTGTCTCCTCCAGCCTCAGGAAACACGAGCGCACCCACGCCAACGAGAATAATAACGATGACAAATCTGCCCCCCTCGACCAACCCCAAGACCCCCCTGCCGACAGTGACCCTTCGACCATTGTTGTGGCCACTGTGGTGCCTGCCTGTGGGGAGTGTGGGGAGACGTTTTCTTCTACCCAAGACCTGCGCCGCCACGAGCGGCTGCTCCATCCTGGCTTGCGGCCCTTTCCATGCCCAGAATGCGGCAAAGGTTTCTCCGACCGGGCCGGTCTGCGTAAACACGAGCGGATCCATTCGGGGGTCCGGCCCCATGCCTGCCCACACTGTTCTAAAGCCTTCCTGGGTGCCTCTGATCTACGCAAGCACCTCAAGACCCACGTGGCCCAAGAAAACAGGGCTCCCGATGACACCATAGTAACAGCCACTATCATGACCTATGAGCCACTGCTCTCTGCGCACATCCACCAGCATCCCCATGATGAGCAGGTGGAAGCTGAGAAGGAGCCGCCCTCAGCCTGTCTTCCCGAAGCTCTCACCGAACCCTCTTAAGGTCTCACCACTGTCTGCAGTTTCCATACATTTGACTGTGAGACATCAAGGTGGTTTGCTTCTTTCAAGGCACACTTGCCTTTCCAGCAGTTGCCTCCTCCCACATTATGTGCTGTGGGGTCTCCATTGGTGCCTCCCCCTTGGAATATGGCTCTTTCTACCCTATCTCTATCATTTCTCGTTGGGGTACATTTGTTTCATAAGACCCACTTCTTAACTCGGATCCCTATTTGCTAGATTGGCTGCAACAAATATGCAAAACATCAGACAAAAACAAAAACAAGTTGGGTGAACTACATTTTTTAAAAATTGACCTGGCACCTCATTGGTCAATGAGGGGGGTTGAAGTATTGAGTGTGTACTTGTGTTTGTGTGTAAGTGTGTGCATGTCCATATGTATGCTTCTGCCGTCTGCTGGCCGTTATACCTCCTGCAGTAGGGCGAGTGTGCATCTATTGTGATTTATTGGTTAAAAGAATGAATGCTGTGTGTGGTTTTAGGGGATGCAAACAAAGGATAAAATTGGAAAGGGGAGGGAATGGGAATCTCCCCACTACACATCCTTTCCTTATACAGACAGTTATCTCTCTGGATCTGTCTCATGCTGCATCTGGTTGTATAAACAGAATGGAATTTTTTAAAACCTTGGTTTTTTAATTAAAAAATTAAACACTTGCGGTCTTGTGTGACTTGTAATTTGTTTTTATGGAAAATTGAACTCCCTCTACAGCAGCATTTCTCTACCTGGGGGTTGGGACCCTTGTGGGGTTCATGAAGGGGTTTCAGAGAGGTCACCAAAGACCATCAGAAAACATATATTTCTGATGGTCTTAGGAACCCCTTTGGCAGAGAAGGCTGAAGATCTCACCCACCTGTCCTTCTCTTCCTTTTTGGAAACAGAAGGCAAATCCTCCCACCAAAAGGCCTCCTCCACTGTGATTGGCTGGCCTCTCAGCCAAGGGGAGGGCTGTTTCTGAAACTCCCAAGTGGGGAGAGCAGGCATGCTCGGTGCATAGCAGCGTGATGCGCATGTGCAGGCAAGGGAGAGTGTATTAGGTGGGAGGGAGGATTGTGCCAGTGAGTCCCTTCAAGCCATGGGGGCTCTGTATGGGAAGTTTGTCCCAATTCTATTGTGGGTGGGGTTCAGAATGCTTTTCGATTGTAGGTTAAATATAAATAACAGCTACAACTCCCAATTTTCAAGGTCTGTTTTCCCTAAACTCCACCATAGTTCGCATTTGGGCATATTGAGCATTCATGCCAAGTTTGGTCCAGATCCATAATTGTTTGAATCCACAGTGCTCTCTGGATGTAGGTGAAAACCAGCTCCAAACTCAATGCCCATCAAACCCTTCCAGTATTTTCTGTTGGTCATGGCATTTCTGTGTGCCAAGTTTGGTTCAGTTCTATCGTTCATGGAGTCCAGAATAGTCTTTGATTGTAGGTGAATTATAAATCCCAGGAACTACAACTCCCAAATGACAAAATCAATCCCTCTCTCCTAACCCCACCTGTTGTAAGACAGACCCGTTAAAGCACCAGACGAGTAGTCTTTCTTCCCCTCCTAATACTCCCAGTAGTATCACTACTCGAAGACTCCATCACAACCCCACCAGTATTCAAATTTGGGCGTATTGGGTATTTGTGCCAAATGTGGTCCAGTGAATGATAATACATCCTGCATATCAGATATTTATTTACATTACAATTCATAACAGGAGCAAAATTACAGTTATGAAGTAGCAATTAAAACAATTTTATGGTTAGGGGTCACCACAACATGAGGAACTGTATTAAGGGGTCGCGGCATTAGGAAGGTTGAGAAACACTGATCTAAACCCTCTAATTCAAAAATGAGGAATTAGGTTCTGTTCCTTTCCCATCATTGTTTCAGTATCTTTCAAATCCCAAAAATCAAAATATTCTTGGCTCTTCAATCATCCAATTATGAAGATGAAACTTTTGCTGCCTGGGTTGCTGTGAGTGTCTCAGAAAGCAAAGCAGTTGGCTGTCTAAATTGTATGAAGGTAGGAAAAGTTGTCTTTCTAGCTGGACTTTAATTTCATAGAAGAGATTTTGAATGATAATGAAAATAAGATGCATACAAGCAAGCAGGCAGAAATTATACTGTATGTCACGATGGGCAACAATGGCCCCATAATCCATTACCAGTAGGTAGTATTATTTATTCTGCTCTGCCTTTTCCCCAATATTGGCACTCAACGCGCATTAACAACATTTGAAACAAGTGCATCCAAAAGATACATATTTTAAAATGCAGCTAGACCACTCATAAAACTAAAACAATTTCAAAATCCATTAGAAGGCAGAACAAAACTGGAGATGTAATGTCCTTACAAAGGAATGGTGAATTTAGTTACATTTGATTTGGACTACTATAATTTACTAGCAGCCCATTCACAATACACTCTTATTACATTACTGTTGTCCCTCCATGTCCAGTGGATTCTGTGTGCATGGGCTCAACCACCCATGGCTTAAAATGGTCAAATTTCCAAAAAGCAAATGTTGATTTTGCCATTTTATATTTGTTGTTTATTTGTTCAGTCACTTCTGACTCTGTGACCTCATGGACCAGCCCAGGGCAGATCTCTCTGCCTACCATTGCCACCCCAAGCCAGCCACTTCAAGGATACCATCTATCCAAGTTGTCCTTGGTTGGCCCCTCTTTTTTCTTTCCATTTTCCTGAGCATTGTTATCTTCTCCAAGCTTTATTTTCTTCTCATTATGTGGCCAAAGTACTTCATCTTTGTCTCTAATGTCCTTCCCTTCAATGAGCAGTTGGGTTTTATTTCCTAAGTATGGACTGGTTGGATCTTCTTGTGGTCCAAGGCACTCTCAGAATTTTCCTCCAGCACCACAGTTCCTTCGCTCAGCCTTCCTTATAGTCCAACTCTCACATCCATAGGTTACTACAGGGAATACCACTACTTTAACTATGTGGATCTTGGTTGCCAGTGTGATGTCTCGACTCCTAACTGTTTTATTGAGATTGGTCATTGCTCTCTTCCCAAGAAGTAAGCGTCTTCTGATTTCCTGGCTGAAGTCTGCGTCTGCAGTAAATTTTGGTGTCTAGAAATACAAAGTTTGTCACTGCCATTTTATATATAGGGCACCATTTAACGTAACAGCTAAAATCACACAGATTGAAGAAACAAGGGGGTTGTGAATATTTCAGGACGGAAGTCGGCAAGGTAATGGAGACAGCGCGTTATGTCTCAACTGGTTGTAATTCTGTCCATTTTGGCTATACCATCACGACTTTGTGATTAGCAACTAAGGGGGCAAAAGAGAACAAATGTTTTGGGATAGGAGTAAGAACCAAAGGGCACCAGAGCCCATCTGATCTTGGAAACAACGCAGGTTCAATCCTGATTAATACTGGGATGGAAGACTGACAATAGATACTTAGGGATGTATTTTGGAGGAAGGAGCTTCCACCATGGCTTGAAAATATATATTATAAAAATATCCAATGGGAAACCTTGATTTTGTTGTATTGTCGAAGGCTTTCATGGCCAAAATCACTGGGTTGTTGTAGGTTTTTTCGGGCTATATGGCCATGATCTAGAGGGATTCTCTCCTGACGTTTTGTCTGCATCTATGGCAAGCTACCTCTGAGGATGCTTGCCATAGATGCAGGCAAAATGTCAGGAGAGAATGCCTCTAGACCATGGCCATATAGCCCTAAAAAATCTACAACAACCCTTGATTTTGTCCTTATATATAAGGGACGCCACTTTATTATGCTATTGTATATAACTGGACTTGAACGTCTCCAAATATATTTATCTGTGGTGGTCCAGGGTTTTACAGGGTTTTCTTTGCATAAGAAAACTCTGTAAAATACATCAGGTCACCATAAGCTGGCCCAATGTAACTTGAAGGTATATACACACTCACACAAGAGCTGAACATCCTATACCAGGCACTGGCAAACTTCAGCCCTCCAGGTGTTGGGAATTGTGGAAGTTGAAGTCCAAAACACCTGGAGGGCCAATGTTTGCCCATGCCTGTCGTATACTCATCATCGTTCATTTATATTGATCTGTAATGAACCAGCTAGTTCTATGTCTGGAGACTTTTAATCCTAACCTCTGGGGGACACCTTATGAATTACCATTGGCCAACACACATTTTGATGCCTCAAATATTAACCCTGTTTCTGGATATGTTTGACGTGCTGATTCCAAAAATGGCACCAGATTTCCCCTATTCACTCTAGTTCTTGAGGTAGAGAACGTATGGTCAGATAGATGGCCCATGTGGTCTCCTCCAACTCTATTATTCTATTATTCTATCAGTTGCTATCTACTTACGCAGAGGAAATAATGATAACTATATCTAAAAAATTATAGCTTACGTAGACTATCCAATGCAATGTTCTGAACCAGTGCTACAAATAACCCCAGAAACAGGACTAAAAAACAATACACCAATAACTTTTTTTTAGTTGGGCTTTGTAATACATATTTATGGTGGTGACCCATGCATGGATGAGTTCAGCAACACCTGTTATCTGTAGAAAAGTAGATAGTCTCTTGGCATACTAGACATGGTGGAAACTCAGGTGGAAGGGTGCTCTTGAAGAGAGAAAAAATGCTGTTATTCGTCCAACAAAGAGGCCTTTCCTTGCTCACTTGTCCTTCATATCTGCTCAAGTGGTACAAAACAGCCATTATCTTCTCAGTGTTTTCTCTGGCCCACCATTTCCCGTCCCATGTCACAGTTGATCATCACCTCCATTTCTAATGTTTCTTGTGGTGAGAAGTGTGAAAACAATAACACCCAACACACAAGAGAGCTGTTTTATTATATTCCTATGGTTGAAAAACAAGGTTGACTCTCATGAGACAAACAGCTTATTCGGTATTGCCACGTGTGGAGCCTTTGTATGAAATACATACATCCAATTACAATGACAAAATGTCAGGACTATGAGGGATCACCTGAGTATACCAAACATGTGCTGTTCTATCTCAGGGTGCATCTATATTGTAGAAATAATGTAGTTCAACAACGTTTTGACAGCTATCAGTCAATACTATGGAATTGTTGTTTAACATCTACATGAAGCCATTGGGTGAGATTATCTGGAGTTTTGGAGTTCGATGCCATCTGTATGCAGATGATGTCCAAGTCTATTACTCCTTTCCACCAAATGCTAAAGAGGTTGTCCAGGTCGTGAACTGGTGCCTGGCCGCTGTGACAGTCTGGATGAGGGTAGACAAACTGAAGTTGAATCCTGACAAGACAGAGGTCCTCCTGGTCAGTTGCAAGGCCGAACAAGGTATAGGGTTACAGCCTATGCTTGATGGAGTTACACTCCCCTTGAAGGCACAGGTTCATCGCTGAGCCTGGATCCTCAGGTTGCAGCGGTGGCCAGGGGGGCTTTTGCACAATTAAAACTTGTGCCCCAGCTGCAACCGTACCTTGGGAAGTCAGACTTGGCCACGGTGGTCCACACTCTCATTACATCCAGGATAGACTACTGCAATGCACTCTATGTGGGGTTGCCTTTGAAGATGCTTCAGAAGCTTCAAATAGTCCAACGAGAGGCAACCAGGTTAATAAATGGGGCGGCATACAGGGAACACACAACTCCCATGTTATGTCAGCTCTACTGGCTGCCTGTTTGCTATCGGGCACAATTCAAAGTGCTGGCTTTAGCCTATGAAGCCCAGTTTACCGTCTGAACATAACTCCCTTTATGAACCCCTGCAGAAACTAAGATCTTCTGGGGAGGCCCTGCTCTCGGTCCCGCCACCACCAAAGGTGCATTTGGGGAGGATGAGAGACAGGACCTTCTCAGTGATTGCCCCCTGGTTAAGGAACTCCCTTCCTGGCAATATTAGATCAGCCACCTCCCTCCTGTCCTTCAGAAGGATGGTGAAAACCTGTCTATGCGACCAAGCCTTTGGGGCAGTGCAATGGGGCAAAATGGTGTCCTGAGATGGTTGTTAAGCAACTTTTATGTGAATATAAGTGATTTGAATGTTGGTATATATTTATGGTTTTATGTCCCGGCATTGATTGTTTGTGGTATATATGTTGTGCCCTGCGGGGAGAGAAAGGCGGAATATAAATGTTTTAAATAAATAAATAAATAATCATTGGGAGTTTTCGTTTTATAAAGTCTTAGCCTTCTCTGCCAAGTGTCTCGCCAAATTACAGTGGCTATAATTCTATAGCATTGGGCCATGGCAGTTCAAGCGGTGTCAAACTGCATTAATTCTATACAGAAGTGGTTCTCAATCTATGGGTCCCCAGATGTTTTGACCTTCAACAGTTGGTAAACTGGCTGGGATTTCTGGGAGTTGTAGGTCAAAACACCTGGGGACCCACAGGTTGAGAACCACTGCTATAGAGGCACCCTTAGATCTGAGCAACAAGTGAATTGAACAGATTTGCTGCCATCTTATTTGGGGTCTACAGGAGACTTCTGCAACCTGGTTCCCTCCAGGTATCTTGGACCAGAGCTTTTTTTGGGCAGAAATGTGGGTCAATGCATCCAAAGAAATAGCCTATTAGTAGACGTGGAGGCTTTTGATGATCTTCTCCCCACATGTCATGTTTCCACTGATATCATCTAGTGTGCATCGCCCTCCAATATGTGAAAACCTCAGAATCACACATTCTATCCATTCTCAAGCTCCTTTGATCGTTGATGACGGAGAAGTTACCTCTGAGGTTAGGTTTCTTTTTTCCCTCGTGACATCCTGTCTTTGGGGGAGTGGTTGAGTCACACAAAATATATACACATTTGGATTGGACTGGTTAAACTATCAAGCACATGCACACCAAGGCTGAAAATTTCCTTGTCTCCTGCAGCTGACAAAAGGTAGGCACATGAAGGAATATATTATTTTAGAAGAATGAAGATCAGGATGAATGAAATAAATAAATATAATCACCGGTAACAGTTTTTCTATTTGTGAGAACAGGGAGGAGGACTGGGACTTTATGCAGGTCCAGGTCAGTGGTGTTGTGGTTGTGTGCTTCAAATCAACTGAGTTATGGTGGAGCCCCCAGTGGTGCAGTGGGTTAAACCTCTGTACCGGCAGGACTGAAGTCCAACAGGTCGCAGGTTCAAATCCAGGGAGAGCGCAGATGAGCTCCCTCTGTCAGCTCCAGCTCCCCATGAGGGGACATGAGAGAAGCCTCCCACAAGGATGATCAAAACATCTGGGCGTCCCCTGGGCAACGTCCTTGCAGAAAGACAATTATCTCACACCAGAAGCGACTTGCAGTTTCTCAAGTCACTCCTGACACACAAGAAAAGAAAAAGAAATCGGAGTTATGGTGACCCTATCATGGTTTCCTCAGCAAGGTTTGTTCAGAGGAGGTTTCCCATGCCGCCTCCTAAGGGTAAGAGAGCGTGACTTATCCAAGGTCTTCTGCTGAGTAAGATTTGAACCCAGAGTCCTAGTCCAATGCTCAAAACTACTACACTATACAGATTTTTTTATATGATGTAGACACACTATACAATTATTTTATTTGGTGGTGGAGTCCCAACGGCTTCTTGTGCTGGGGGACTTCAACATCCATGCCGAGACGGCCCTCTCAGGAGCGGCTCAGGACTTCATGTCTGCCATGGCAACCATGGGGCTGTCCCAACAAATAACTGGCCCCACCCACTGTGCTGGACACACATTGGACTTGGTTTTCTGCCAGGGATGGGAGCAAGGTGGCGGTGTGGAGGAGTTGTCCATCTCTCCGTTGCCATGGACCGACCACTTCCTGATCAGATTTAGGCTCACTGCGCCCCCTAACCTCCGCAAAGGTGGAGGACCCATTAAGATGGTCCGCCCCAGGAGGCTTATGGATCCGAACGGATTCCTGACGGCTCTTGGGGATTTTCCCGCCACCTCGGTAGGTGACCATGTCGAGGCCTTGGTCGCTCTCTGGAATGGGGAGATGACCAGGGCAATTGACAGGATCGCTCCGGAACGTCCCCTCTCAAGTAACCGAGCTAAACCAGCTCCTTGGTTCACTGAGGAGCTGGCAGCGATGAAGCGAAGGAAGAGGGAACTAGAGAGCGTGTGGCGCTCGGATCCAAGCGAGCCAAATCGAGCACGGTTTGTGTCCTTCTTAAGGGCATATGCCGCGGCAATAAAAGCCGCAAAGAAAACTTTCTTTGCGGCTACTATTGCGTCTGCAAAAAACCGTCCGGCGGAGTTGTTTCGGATTGTCAGAGGCCTTTTAACTCCCCCTACCTCAGGTGGGAACCCTGACAACTCGGACACGCGCTGTGAAGCATTTGCTCGGTTCTTCGCAGACAAAGTCGCTTTGATCCGTTCTGGGCTGGACGCCACATTAAATGCAGTCTCTGTGGATGTGACACAAGCACCTGCTTGTCCTATTTTGATGGATTCTTTTCAGCTTGTGAAACCCGAGGATGTGGACAAGATACTTGGAGGAATGAGGCCCACCACGTCCATCCTAGACCCCTGCCCATCCTGGCTTCTGAAAGAGGCCAGAGGGGGATTGGCTGAGTGGGTAACGGTGGTGGTTAATGCCTCCCTTCGGGAAGGCACGATTCCAGCGAGCCTAAAACAGGCTATTATAAAGCCGCTGTTGAAGAAACCATCACTGGACCCCACTAAATTTGACAACTTTCGGCCTGTTTCCAATCTTCCCTTTTTGGGCAAAGTCATGGAAAGCGTGGTGGCCTCACAACTCCAGGTATTCTTGAGAGACACGGATTATCTGGATCCGGCACAGTCTGGCTTCAGACCGGGACATGGTACCGAGACGGTCTTGGTCGCCTTAGTGGATGATCTGCGCCGGGAGCTAGACAGGGGGAGTGTGTCCCTGTTGGTGCTTCTGGACCTCTCAGCGGCCTTCGATACCGTCGACCACGGTATTCTTCTGGGACGCCTTGCAGAGATGGGTCTTGGGGGCACCGCTTTGCGGTGGCTCCAGTCATTTCTGGAGGGTCGTACCCAGAAGGTGTCATTGGGGGACTCCTGTTCAACACCACAGCCTTTGACCTGTGGTGTTCCTCAGGGCTCCATACTGTCCCCCATGCTGTTTAACATCTACATGAAGCCGCTGGGTGAGATCATCCGGAGTTTCGGGGTGCGGTGTCACCTGTACGCAGATGACGTCCAACTCTGTCACTCCTTTCCACCTGCTACTAAGGAGGCTGTCGAAGTCCTGAACCGGTGCCTGGCCGCTGTGACGGTCTGGATGAGGGCGAACAAACTGAAATTAAATCCAGACAAGACAGAGGTACTCCTGGTCAGTCGCAAGGCCGAACAGGGTATAGGGTTACAGCCTGTGCTGGACGGGGTTGCACTCCCCTTGAAGGCGCAGGTTCGCAGCTTGGGTGTGACCCTGGACTCATCGCTGAGCCTGGATCCCCAGGTTTCGGCGGTGACCAGGGGAGCATTTGCACAGCTTCGGCTCGTGCGCCAGCTGCGCCCGTATCTTGGGAAGTCTGACTTGGCCACGGTGGTACACGCTTTGGTCACATCCCGCCTCGACTACTGCAACGCTCTCTACGTGGGGCTGCCCTTGAAGACGGTCCGGAAGCTTCAGCTAGTCCAGCGTGCGGCAGCCATGTTGTTAACCGGAGCGGGACGCAGGGAGCGCACAACGCCCTTGCTGTCCCAGCTCCACTGGCTGCCGATTAGCTACCGGGCCCAATTCAAGGTGCTGGTGCTAACCTACAAAGCCCTAAACGGTTCCGGCCCAAAATACCTTGAGTACCGCATCTCGGCCTATCAGCCCACGAGGACCTTGAGATCATCCGGGGAGGCCTTTCTTTCGGTCCCGCCTGCCTCACAGGCACGCTTGGCGGGGACTAGAGAACGGGCCTTCTCGGTGGTGGCCCCCCGGCTGTGGAACTCCCTCCCTGCGGAAATTAGACAGGCGCCCTCCCTCATGGCCTTCCGTAAGGGCCTGAAAACCTGGCTCTTTGGAAAGGCCTTCAGTTAAGTGCTATGTTTTGGAATGACCACCGGAATGGACTAAGGACGACGAGATGGATTATGACCCAAACAAGACGAAGCGGATTTTTAGCTTAATTATTTGTTGTTAGTAAGTTGTGTGTTATGACTCTGATTTATTGTAACTGTTGTCTTTATGTTCTGTGTTCTGTACACCGCCACGAGTCGCCTTCGGGCTGAGAGTGGCGGTCAATAAATGCAAATAATAAATAATAATAAATAAATTATTTATTTCTGTCACTTTTACCCCGCCCTTCTCACCCCCTAGGGGGGACTCAGGGCGGCTTACAGAGAAAGGCACAATTATGATGCTTTGATATCTCTCCAGCTGCTATGACTCCAAGAAACCCAGGGATTTTTAGTTGGGATTGGCAGACTTAGAAATACACCCCCCCCCCCCAAAAAAAATATCAGGGTCCTCTACTTGAGGAGAATGGGTTAGACATCATTCTTAATGCCCCACCAAACTGCAAATCAAAGCATTCTGTAGGACAGTGGTTCTCAACCTGGGGTCCCCAGATGTTTTTGGCCTTCAACTCCCAGAAATCCAAACAGCTGGTAAACTGGCTAGGATTTCTGGGAGTTGTAGGCCAAAAACATCTGGGGACCCCAGGTTGAGAACCACTGCTGGAGGACTTAACAACTTTTATCAGGCAGCTATAATTGTGCAGTGTAAATACATCCTATTTGAACATCCTGCTCTTCTCGTAGCTTTCTTTCAGTGGATATCCCTCCATACACTCACATTCAAAGTTAATTTCCAGAACCCAAAGACCTAGAACAGGGCTGTAAAACTCATTTTCATTGAGTGTCACATCAGCCTTATGTTGCCTTCAAGGGGCCATTGAATCCATGGGCTGAGAATCTGTGCATACAGAGGACCAACTATATAATCTTTTTACATAGATGTTGGTGGTCTTTTGCTTTTACCCAGATGTTATTGAATGGCAACTCCCATTACTTTTGATTATCCTCCCTGTGGCGTGGGGATCATGGGAATCGCAACCCAACAGAACTTGTGGCTCTGAAGTTGGGGAAAGTTTAGAGGGCATTTTAAAGTCAGATATCATATTCGCAAGCCTTGTGTCTAAGTTCAACCCACATTCTCCTTACTGAGCAGAACAAATTGCAGGCTTCCAGATGTTACAGTATCCCAACTCCCATCAGAAATAACCATATACATCAAAACAGTCATTAAAAGCATATCAAACATTAAAACACATATCTCACATTATCCAAAACCACAATCCATGGCTGTTCCAAATTGTCATTGCACCATTCCAGTGCAGTGTTTCTCAACCTGAGGGTCGGGACCCTGTGGGGGTGGGTTGTGAGTGGGTGTCAGAGGGGTCGCCAAAGACCATAAGAAAACACAGTATTTTTTGTTCCTCATGGGGGTTCTGTGTGGGAAGTTTGGCCCAATTTTATTGTTGGTGGGGTTCAGAATGCTTCAGGTGAACTATAAATCCCAGGAACTACAAATGTCAAGTCTCTTTTCCTCAAACTCCACCAGTACCCACATTATTGAGTATTAATGCCAAGTTTGATCCAGATCCATCATTGTTTGCGTCCACAGTGTTCTTTGGATGTAGGTGAACTACAACTCCAAAACTCAAGGTCAATGTCCACCAAACGCTTCCAGTATTTTCTCTTGGTCATGGGAGCTCTGCTTGCCAAGTTTGGTTCAACTCTATCGTTTGTGGAGTTCAGAATACTTTGATTTTAGGTGAACTATAAATCTCAGCAAATACAACTCCCAAATGACAAAATAATCCACCACCACCCCAATATTCAAATTTGGGTGTATCGGGTATTTGTGCCAAATTTGGTCCAGGAAATGAAAATACATCCTGCATATCGGATATTTACATTACGATTCATAACAGTAGCAAAATTACAGTTATGAAGTAGCAACAAAAATAGTTTTATGGTTGGGGGTCACCACAACATATGGGGAACTGTATCCAGGGATCGCGGCATTAGGAAGGTTGAGAACCACTGCTCTAGTGGGTTGCTAACCAAACTCTTGATCCCACATCCACATCTTTAGCCTTTTTCCTCAAGGTCAGGAAGGAGGGGCTGATCTGAGTTCATTAGGGAGTTCCATAGCTGAGAGGCCACCACTGAGAAGACCCTGTCTCTCATTCCCACCAACTGCACCTGTGCAGGAGGTGGGACCAAGAGCAGGGCCACATCTGGAAGGCCATACAAAATGGCATAATGGGATGGATTCAGGCAGCGTATAAATCCAGGCTTGGTTCCTTAACCATTCCTTTCTCACTCTCCCTTTCTTTTCGTGCAGGGCCAGCCATGCTCAAAATGAGCCCTACCTCTGCTGCTGCAGTGTGTTTTCTCCTTCTTCTCTTTTGCACCTGTGTCTCTCCACAATGCAGGACAGCCATGGAGGATGAATGCCAGGATCATCAGGATTTTGTGCCGGGCCACGGCTTGGCTGGTGTGGGGTTTGATATAACAAAGCTAGAGCGGAAGGCGGCCAAAGTGTTGGATATGAGTAAATGGCAGAAAGAAGACGGAACTTGCATCTTGTGCCAGAACCCATTGATGGACGGAAAACCGCTCCAGAGGCTCCCTCTGGCCGTTGCCGACTGGGAAGCCAAAGTGGAGTGCCAAAAAAACCTCCGCTCCTCGATACAGGTCTCTGGCATCTCTGTCATCCAGGGAGCAGGATCGAATGTGAACAACGACTGGAAAGTCGGGCTGGATGTTCAGGTGAAGCCACAGACAAATGTCCAAGTGGCTTTGGCCGGCTCCCATTCCAAGATTGCTGACTTCAGCATGGAGAAAAGTTCACAGGACCAGTACACCTTTGTTAGCCACGAAGTGTCTTGCTCCTACTACAGGTGATGAAATCAGGTGGTGGAAAAAATGGGGAGCCGTAGAGTTGATAGTAGGAGGATCCTGGAGATCTATAGCCAACAGGGAGCTCTCATGTTTCTAAGAGACCATCCACACTATAGAGTTAAACTAGCTTGTCTGTCTGACTGAATCTCCCCTTATGAACCATTTAGGACTTTAAGATCGTCTGAGGAGGCCCTGCTCTCAGTCCCGCCTCCGTCTCAGATGAGCTTGGCGGGAACAAGAGACAGGGCCTTCTCAGAGGTGGCCCCTTGGCTGTGGAATACCCTTCCTAGGGATATTAGATCGCCCTCCTTCCTCTTAACATTTTGCAAAAAGGTTAAATCCTGGCTTTTTGAGCAGGCATTTGCAAATTCAATGTAGCAGGCAATGACAGACCATGGAATGACTGACAATGTGATTGAATAGTGATTTCATTAAGGATATGTTAAGGGTGTATGATTTTATTGACTTTTTTATGAAACTATATTTTATATGCTATGTTTTTAATTGTATTTTATATGTTGGGGGCCGAGTGTAAACCGCCTTGAGTCACCTTCAGGCTGAGAAAGGTGGCATATAAATGCGGTAAATAAATAAATAAATATTTTGCCACCACTTTATTGGCATGGCTCCCTCCTTACAGAATTCTTTTATATTGTAATAGTAATAACAAAAGCTTGGAAATGAGCAAACCAAAATCCTGGTCTAGTCAAACCTATAGTCTGATTTCACAAGCCATCCTTATGCCCTTATCAAACAATTCTCATGCTATGGTATCTCCAAGAGTGCACCCATTCAGTAAAATTAATGCAGTTTGACATCACTTCTATCTGCATTGGCTCAACTATGGAATTATATCTTATGGTTTTACAAGTTGTTAGCCTTTTCTACCAGAGTGCGGGTGCCTCACCAAACTACAACTCCCAGGGTACCATAGCACTGAGCCATGACAGTTAAAGTGATGGCAAGCTGTCTTAATTCTGCAGTGTAGAAGCACCCCAAAGCAGGGCTGTGAAGGGAAATACAATAATAAGCATTCTAATACTGATCTGGGACTCTGGGTGGTCTTGTATTTCTTTTGTAGCCTCCGCGTTGGCCACCGTCGGAAGCTCACGGAGCATTTCACACATGCCCTAAAGAATCTTCCTCCCAAATACAACCATGGCACTCGGCTGGAATACCGCCAACTGATTGGCACCTATGGGACCCATTGGATCACCCATCTTCGCTTGGGAGGACGGATGAAAGATGTGACGGCAACGCGGGTCTGCGAGACAGTGCTGGATGGGGTGACAGCTGATGAGGTCAAAGACTGCCTCAGCCTCGAGGCATCTGCCAGTATCGGCAATTCAAAGGCAGATGCCAGCTACAAAACGTGTCAAGAGCTGAAGAAGAAGCAGAACTTCAAGGGCAGTTTCCACAACACATACAAAGAGCGGCACACGGAGGTTGTGGGTGGCAAGAGTCACATGGACCTGCTCTTCTCCAGTGACCAAAACACAGAGTCCTTCAAAGAGTGGGTAGAAGGCCTCAAGTCTCTGCCCGACTTGCTCTCCTACTCCCTGGAGCCCATCCATACCTTGGTGCCCAAGGACCACCCTCAGAGGGAGACCCTGCGGCAAGCAGTAAGTGAGTATGTGACCGAGAGGGTTCTCTGGAGGAACTGCACCCATCCTTGCCCACCAGAAACAACCCGCAGTCCCCGAGACCCCTGTTCCTGTGTGTGTCACAGCAACGGTCTCACCGACTCCATGTGTTGCTCTCGGAAACGAGGCCAAGGTAAGCTGACGGTGACAATTCAACGTGCCCATAACCTGTGGGGAGACTACATTACTAGCACTGATGCCTATGTTAAGGTGTTCTACCAAGGAAAGCAGAGTCAAACATCCACCATATGGAACAACAACAACCCAATATGGAAGAGCCACTTTGACTTAGGCATTGTCCAGGTCTTGGGAGAGACCAGCAAGCTTAAAATACAAGTCTGGGATGAAGACAATCGATACGATGATGATCTTTTGGGGTCATGTGATTTCACCTTGCAGGCTGGGAAACCAGTGAGCACTGTTTGTTATCTTAACCATGGGAGTCTGCTTTTCCAGTACCAACTGGTCTGTGGTCCCTACCTAGGCGGTCCCTACTGTTTGGATTATGCCCCTCAGCAGCCAAAATACGCAGGTGCCTTGTTACAACGTAAAGGCAAAGCAGACTCCGTAACACCAAGAGCCCCCTGATAGGGTTTATTTTTCTTTTTATTTTCTCTCACACTAGATATGTTCAAACTTGGAAAATTTCTAGCTATTTCATAGCTATGACACAATTTGAAAAGGTTAGAAGTGCCAATGCTGGATAAGAACTTTTGGGAGATACGGTCCAGAAAAATGACTTTCCCAAGCTTTGCTATTTGTCTTTGAAATATAATTCATCTCCTTTTCCCTAAACTACAGAGAGCTGCTGTCCATCCCACAAAGTTTATGCCAGAAGAAAAATGTCATTTTTTATGTTGTCCCAGAAGCCTTTCATCATTAGTTGGTGTGCATACCACACATACAAATAAATGCAAAGAGATTTCCTTTCTGTATTAAAATATGTATACGTTGCAGAAATAAAAGTGAATATTGACACAGTTGGTATTGTTATTCAAAACGTTTTTACACAGGGTGCTAATGCCTACTCCCCAATATTTAAGAAATAGAAACTAGGACTTGTGTGGTCAAGCAACTTCAGAGTGCGACCAGGCAAAAAGTGAACAAAAAATATTAATGTGGGCGAATACACACGTCTTATTCTTAAGCAGCCATTGAGCTTCCCATGGAATCATTGTAGCTTCCATAATGACAGTTCTATGATTTATGGCTATGTCCCAGTCCACGAGATGCTTTCCCAATCCTTCCTCTGCCCTACATCTTTCATGGACATGGCTATGCAAGTGTTTCTTTAACTCTTGGTCATTGCAGAAGGATCCCCAGCTCAATATATATGTTGATTAAGATAATACAAATTCTCTGAATGTCAGTTGTGAATGGCAGGATATTAATTTTGAACGGGAGCCCCCGGTGGCGCAGTGGGTTAAACCCCTGTGCCGGCAGGACTGAAGACCGACAGGTCGCAGGTTCGAATCTGGGGAGAGGCAGATGAGCTCCCTCTATCAGCTCCAGCTCCTCATATGGGGACATGAGAGAAGCCTCCCACAAGAATGATAAAAGCATCAAATCATCCGGGCGTCTCCTGGGCAACGTCCTTACAGACGGCCAATTCTCTCACACCAGAAGCGACTTGCAGTTTCTCAAGTAGCTCCTTACACGACCAAAATTTTGAACAGAAACTGCGTATTACACCACTGAATATTTGGTACAGTAATTTTCAGCCACACGTGTCAAATTGAGACCAACCAGCCTACGTTACAGTTCAGACCCCTGTGTTTTTCCTGTAAGGCAAGCTCAAGCAGGAAGTAGGGAGAGCTAGAAAAGCAACAGTGAGTCAGATAAACCAGTGGAAGAAACCACTTTTCTCACAAACCCTAAAACAGAAGCAAAGGAAACAGGCCAAAGAAGAGAACTCATGGTTTCGCTTTCTTCTCCAGACAGCTCTCATATCTAGTGGTCAGTTGCAGACTCTGAGAAGCAACTAGTAACACAAATAATTTTGCGTTCTATCACAACTTCTCTTAATTTAATTAGGCCTTTGGGCATTTATAGTCATATATGTTCCTAGCCTCTCTGTCTGTAAACAAAGAGGTTAAAATGAATTGTAGAATCACAGAAATATAGAGTTGGAAAAGAGCACAAAGGCCATCCAATTCCATTCTGCCATGAAGAAATGCACTATCAAAGCACTCCTGGCAGACAACCATCCAGTCTGTTTAAAATCCTCCAAAGTAGGAGAGTCCACCAAATATAATGCTTTATAGAGAACAAGTGATAATTTGAGGGGAGTAGAAGAAAATACTTCTACAAACCAGATTTTTACAAACCAAACTGGGATGCAAATATGCTAATAGCACTTTCAAATGCTCATCATTAAAATATATACACTATAAGCTAAACATTTCATTCCAGAAATAATTCATTTTTAGGACTGTTAAGGTTATTGGTAAGAGATGCATGTTGTTCAGTAGTCAGCAGAAAAATACTGCAGCTCTTATATGGTGATTAAGGTTTTTAACTTTAGCACAGCCTCCCTTCTGAATCTATCCTTTGATCTCATCTATTCCCCAGATATGAAGTCTTAGAGCTTAATCTAACTGCAAAGCTGACTTCTCTGCAGCAAAAATACAGGTATTTGCCTGAATGAGTATGTAAAACTAAGGAAGTATTTGCCTATTCCAAGGTACAACTGTAGGTTCTTCACAAATTTCATCTAGCAGTATCTACCTTCTCTTTGCATTCATCACAGAGTCCAGCCGAGTGACCCAGGTATCCTGCAGAACATCTCTCTTGCTACTGCTGGGATTAGGCATTCAAATGTATACACCTTTGGAAATTTGGTTTAAGAAGAAATTGAGACCTTCGTAACTTTCAAAAAATGTCATTTGAGATAGGATTTTACCTTGAGAATACTCACACAAGGATTTCACCCCAAAGTGAAAGAATGAGAGGGCAGGGGAAAATAATCGTGCAGTTTTGAAACTACAGTTTCTATTTTAAGTTGGGAAAATATTTGTATTTGAAGAAGCTCACTAGACGTACCAAACCAGAGTTGACTCTCATCACAAAGGAGCCCCACCACCTCCTGTCTCCTGGTTTCAACTGAAAGGTTTTCAGGGCTGAAGATACAATGGCAACGAGTCTTATGGGCAACAAAGAGACCACTGCTTTTCAGACTGCTTTTCTTAAAAAGTGCTTTTATTTTTATATTACAAAATAATTTGAGTCAGGCTGCTTTCAGTACATTCAATCTCCAAGGCAACTGGAACACTTTGCTCAAAGCTCTGATTTATACAAGTCATTTTCAAAGTAGTAAAATATCAGATTTTCAGGAACAGGACCAAAAGCTCCTGGTTTCCATTCCCTCCATGATTTTCCTACCCGATTCAGTTAAGCACTACAGACAGGCAAAACCCTGATGTCATAAGTAGCTCAATATCACCGCCTCCCTTAAGACTGTAATTCCATTTAGTCCTTTGGACCTACTTTCAAACCAACTCATCCAAAGTCTGCATTCAGGTTCTGTGAGAAGGGAACAATTAAATTCATGCAGCTTTGTCTGAATCCTTTCCAGGTTGGCACTGAGATATCCATCCATTCATTGTAAGGGGAGGGGGAGAGATCCAGAAGACCATGATATAATAAATAGTCTCATGAAAGGGTGAGGATTTACAATTCCTAAGGCACATACGACATGAGAACACCAAAAGGCAGTACAATACAGCTTGGCAAAAACTGTCTCAATCACAACAGACCAAACATCTGTTAAGAGCTATTGATGGAAGCCAAGGACTCCTTCAAAATCCCAATTAACAAACTCTAGAAGAAGGCAATAGGGTGAGAATAATCAGATTCAGTTTCCATCTGTCTTTCTCATAACTGGGTGAAAATGGTAAAGATCTCACCAATCGAGTTCTGAAAGATATTCACCTGGCCCTTTGCTTTCTAGTGAAGACCTTCAACATTCCATGTGGAAAGTGATATCGTGTGAAAGGGAAATGCAATACAAATATAGCAGGAGAAGAAGTTGCCTGAAGTATTGACCAAAAAAAAATTGAATACAACAGCCACCATGATAAGGAAGGGAGGTGTGGGTTTGCTCAAGATGAAAAACAGCCTTGAATTAACAGGAAGAAAAAAAAGAGGAATCTTTAAATGAAATGGCCCGAACAGGAAATATCCATTTTCATGCAGATGAAAAAGTCACAGAATGTATTAGGGGAGGAATACACAAGCATTCAATAATGTTACAAACCAGCAAAAATAACCACACATTTAGGAAGGCCAAAAACTCAGACGGCAAAGGCCTTGCTCTAGATTTTTAGTTACAGGTGGCTCTGGATATAGGAAAGGGAGGGAGGGACTTTGTGGCCAACAGAAAGGAGACAGCCACAGGCAGCATGTGGTTTCATGACTGGAAAAGAGAAAATGACATCTCCACCAGCCATCTTTCAGTGCAATTGCTCTCTATCAGGGGGCTGCAGTTCCAGAATGGAGATTAAGTCAGAGAGGAAGCCTGAGGAGAAAAAAACCAAAATGTCAAATTCCAGGGTCCGATTGTGTTTCTCCAGATCCCAACCAAGGGGCCGCATCTAAGCAAATCTCCCTCAGTTCTATCTAATCTGCTTTGTAATTCAATCAACAATTTAAAAAAATCTTCAGTATCCTTGCAAAAGGTACCTGGGAATGCCTGACTTGTTTAAGGCATAATCTCTGGCTGCTTGTAATATCAGAAACAGCTAAAACTTATTAAGCCTCAGCCTGTATAGCAGAGAAGTAGGCATCTCCCCAGGATCATTGGGGATCCAAATGTTTTCCAATGTTTTTGAATCAATATATGCAGGAAAGCATGGGAGCAATACTACCATGTTTGTGGTGCATTTTAAACTCAGGAGAACTCTTTTTGGGAAAGAATTAGTAAATGACTTCTTATTTACTTCCCATTGTAAAAAGAGGCTTTTCTTGGGTCTAAAAAGGGGTGCAAATATGAGGCAAATTGTCTCCCAGATCTCATAGAAAGCATCTGGGGGCAAAACAGACACATGGCTTTGTTTTTACTTTGGGGCACACCAGAAATGTGACCCTCGAAAGTCTCCTGGAGGGGCAAAGTAGACCCTTAATTTCTAATAATTATCCACTCTGGTATGACAGGAGCTGGAAGCTGTTGCAAAAACAGTACAATGCATCATTTAGTAAAATCTGGATTCCCACTTGCTCTTCTCCACTGCTTAGGTGAAGCACTTCAGAGGATAAACTCCCCAAAGCCCTAGCTTGCCTGGTTAACAGACTTCTACTGAGCCTTGCTTAGTGGACTGAGCCTGATCCAGACCTGTCTCTATGTTCCCACACCCTTCCCTTATCCATACGTACCATCAGACTCCACAATGCAGCATGAAGGGAGAGACAACTCTGTGAGCCCCATCTAGCCAACTGCAATCAATACGCCTACAATGGTGATGATGATAGCTAGTGTGATCGTCAGACAGATGGCAATCATGAACTTCTTCTGCAGAACCAGAGAACAGGCAAACCAAGTGTTAGGTGATCTAAGAACTTTTAGCCCTTGCTAGATTTTTTTCTTGTTCTGCAAGCTATAGGGAAGAAGAATAAGGAGCTATGGAAACCAATGTAAAACTTTGAACTTCTAGAAGTTGAGGGCAACACTGTTCCCACCAACATCTGTATTACTCCATCAAGCACTATCCACCATCTTAAGTATCTCATTGGAACAAAAATGGCATAAAAGTTGTTACACCTTGAGTATACATTTTTAGGATACTGAGTGAAACACTTATATGACACATCTCTTGGAAAACACAATGAAATTAACATTTCTTTCAATCGAAGGAAAAAGCAGTCTGTAGTTCATCCTGGTAACTTACCCTGCGAGCTTTCTTCTGGTTCTCCTGGGCCTTAAAAAGGTGCACTTGGCCTTTCTTGACATAGTCCTCCGAATCAAGGATATTCTTCTCTATTCTGTCAATCATTTCTCCCTACAAGCAGGGAAATGGTCGGGTTGAGGTAAGGAGAAACTTCTAAATGGAGGGAGGAATTCACAAAAAAACTAACTCTGAAGCAAGAATACAAGGGCCAGGGAAAGAAAAGGGGACTAAGAGGCTCCATCACAGGCAGGAATGAGATAGGGTTGTTGGGTTTGTGTAGGGCCACTTGGGTGAAGAGAGACAACAAGGTGAAACAAATCATTATTAACTGAATACAGAATAGGAGGAAAACAAAGACTACACATGCACAGTAGCTCCATAGTAGATATGAACCTTGAATTCTACTGACTCCTATAAGGAAGAAGAGTCCCCATTCCATTACTATTAGTAAGAAGTGCCAAGGAAGTACACAGAAGTTAGTAGACAACTGTAGTGATTGATACAAGGAGGCTGATAGGAATTGAGAGTGCATCTAAACTGTAGAATTAACGCAGTTTGACACATCTTTAACTGCCATGATGCAACACCATGGAATTCTAGGATTTGTAGTTTTGAGAGCCACTAATACTCTTTGGCAGAGAAGGCTAAAAGGCCTCAGAAAACTAAGAAAGGCATGATTCCATAGCATCGAGTCTTGGCAATTAAAGTGTTGTCAAACTGCTTTCATTTTACAATGCCAATGCACCCTACATCAGATTCACCATAGACCAATTGGAAAACCTGGCAAAGTATTATAATAAGCAGTTATCATTATGGATAACCCACATCTTGAAACAATATAAAAATTAAACAGAGGCTGGGTGGCCATCTATCAGGAGTACTTTGATTGTGCATTTCTTGCATGGCAGGAGGTTGGACTGGATGGCCCTCTTCAAACTCTTCTGATTCTAATAAAATTGATTTTGGATTGTATCTTGGTGTTTGTGCAGTAATTCTTACATTGTTTTAAGATGAGGATGCACTCTAGATACACTCAGGGACAAAAAAAGGGGAGGGGGTCAAGCTGGCCCTTTCTCATCCAATAAGGGAGTGGGGGAAGTGGTTTTGCATGCAAAACGTTATTGGGCTCAATCCCCAGCATTATCAGGTAAGGCTGGAAAAGACCCTTGCCTGGAAGTCTAGAGATCTGCTATCTATTACAGTATGTAATACTAATCTCAATAGTTCGGCCTGGTTCCTATACTTGTAATCCCCTTTGTCCCCTCTCTCCCCAAAATCATACCTGCAGTTCTACTTCTGTGGCCAAGTACATGAACATTTCATGTAGCTCCTGGATGCTGCGCTCAAGCTTAAGGATCTCACTGTGCCGCGTCTCAATTTCATTCAGGGCCTGCTTTGTCACTTGTGTGTCCTTCATGATCTGTATGAACAAGAGCAAGAGGTGGGAGGTTAAGCATCCCACAACTCATGAAGCCACAACTTCCAAAGACAGCACACTTTTTGGTACTCACATTAGAGACAAACACCTCCGTCTGGCCACTCTCCAGCATCTGGTCGAGCTCTTCATCTGACACCACCCTGTTGTCCGCTGATGGAGAATCAAGAATATAACCTCAAATAGGTCTGTTTCTCATCACAATGGAGAAATAATTCAAATTCTTTTGGCGTTAGGGTTTTTGGTTACAAAAACCCTAATAGTATCAGATCTATCCTGGAATTGAGAGCAGAACCCAAATATTGGTCTCTTATTCTAAAACACCAGTAGCTCCACACTTCTCAAAAGAGAATCCATAGCCTACACCGGAATATTGAAAAAAAATCACGTGTTACTCTCTGCTGGCACTACAGTGTCCTCTGAAGGCCCATTACAAGAAAAAGAGGAGGAGAAATATGGTCATCTTTTGTCTATGTGTATGTCTAACCCTTGTTCACAACCTATGTAATAAATTTCCCCTTTTCCATTTATTCTTATTTTGGCACTAATTCTTTAAAATATAATCAAAATGTTTTAAAAAATACTAAAGGAGCTGACCATATGTACTCCAACCTGGGGTGGGAGGAGCTGCCACCTTATATTCTGCAAATGTTTTAGGACAGCTCATTCTACATATTCTCTTTGAATTATTTTAGTTTACTTGAGAAAGTTGTAAATGGTTTCCATATTGAATGGTCTGACAAGGGCTGCAAACATTTCTTGGACACACTCTGTCAGCCATATTTGTTGGACAAGTCCAACATCCACCTGAACTGAGTCATACCCTGGCTTTGAATATGTGGAAAAAACTTCCCATTGACCAAGAACAAAAGAAAAAAGGAGTTGCCAAAGTCCGGATTTTAGACAGAAGAAAATGCTAAGCGCAAGGCCATCATTTGTTAGCAAACAGGCATTCTATGAAACCCCCTTCCAATTAGTAATCTTTTTACAAAGCGCTGCTCATATATCTACACGTTTTTACATCCTCTACAGCAGATGGAAAATATTTCATGGCAAAATCTGAAACAATTGAAGAGCTTATTCCTAGTAAACAGGACTGCAGCATGAACAGGTTTCCAGAAGAATTCAGCCTCCTTTCTTCCCATACACCACCAATGAGGGGTGGCAATGGCGAAGCATCATACTTTGAATCTTTTCAGTATGTTTCAAGCCACAATTAAATGTGGATAGAGTCCATAGTAGAGAAACCATTAGTAGTAAAGGGTTACTACATAGGGCTGAATTATGTATCTCATACAAGGATCTCAAACTTAGAATAATAGAAGCTGTAGCAGAATAGTTTAGTTATTTAATTACAGTATAGTCCGCCCTTCTCACCCCAAAGGGGACTCATGGGGGATCACAGAATACACATACAGCAAACATTCAATGCCATTATACACTAACAAGACAGACAACTGTACATAAGGTATATATAGGCTTTTCCATCTTTGGCATCTTGGAGGCTTGTGAAACCAAGCCCTATGAGATGTGGCTGAGGGACAGCGATATGTTTAGCTTGGAGAAAAGAAGGATGAGAGGGGACATGACAGCATGTTTAAATATTTGAAAGGATGTTCCATTGAGGATAGTCATGCTTGCTTTATGCTGCACTGGAAACTAGGACATGGAGCAAAGGATTCAAATTGAGGGGGAAAAGATTCCGCCTAAACATTAGGAAGAACTTCCTGATGGTAAGAGCTGTTTGGCAATGGATTATGTTGCCTCAAAATGTGGTGGTCTCTCCTTCTCTGGAGGTTTTTAAGTAGAGACTGGATGGTCATCTGTTAAGGATGCTTTGATTATATGTTCCTGCATGGCAGAATGGGGTTGAATTGAATGGCCCTTGAGATCTTTTCCAACTCTGAGATTCTAAAAGGGAACACTTACAGCTGACCTTACTTCTCTTTCATTATTATTCACAACTTGTATCCTTTAGTCTTTCAAATTTATTTGGAATCTGGATGGAGCAGCCAAACTGATGGATCTTTCCTGATAATTATTTTCACTGAGACATGAAGACAACACATCTTTACTTGCTGTTCGAGAAGAATCTGCTCATCAAGAATTTCAACATGGTTTGTTTTAAATGATTTTGAACTGGCTCTACTATCTAAAAAGAATTGGAAAACCTTCCTCCTTGCCTCTGGCTGTGAAGCCCTGAGCCAAGCAGGTCTGCGCAGCTTACCTTCCTGGCTTTCAAGGTCATCTTCCTTCAGAGGACAACAGGCAGCCTCTATCCATCTCCACAGGAAGATGACTTGGCCAGCATACAAGTACCTGCACGTCACTGAGGCTTTTTATAAAACTGCACATTCAGAGGTGGAGCAAAAAAGTGCTTCCAAGATATGAAAACAATGGAAGGGGAGGGGGGAAATTAAGAGGCAACATTGTATCAAGCTTTTCACACCAGAAATTATTTGAAATTTCTGCAAGGAGCCCTTAGGGAGGTTCCTTCCTGCTGGAATGCAGTCAACCTTAAGATGTCAAGTCATTAATTCAAGGGATTTGAGATGTTCTACTGCTACACACACACACACAATCTACCTTCTCATTATGGGCCTCATGCTTTCTTGATTCACTCCTCAAACTGTGCTCTCAACATACAGGCAGCTTTACCTCACCATCTTTGTGCAGCCCCCAAACGAAATTACTTACAAAAAGGGGAAAACATGTCAATTATCCTCCTTGGAAAGCCTACAAAAGTTTCAGGCTTCCTTGCATTTGGAAACCTGGGCAATATTCTCTTGCCATATGTACTCTATTAAAATTTAGGAATTTGAAGAAAGGCAGGAAAATATGATAGCTAAGCCTAGGTAATGAACCTATGTGCTATGGCCCAATATGCAGCATCATTTTAATTAGGTTGTGGTGAGCTAATGGCCAATCTTAAAAGCCACACACAAATGTTCTAATATATAGAAAACAGGAAACCTCACACAGATAGAATTATCAAGGATCAGACAGGCAAACTCAGAAAACACCAAGAATCTAGGAAGTGCTGTAAGCTACGAAAGAATCTCAATGGCTGTGGATATCCTTAGTTCTGTTTTTCACCAGAGAATGTGGATGGGACAGTAACTCCCAAAGCCCAGTACTTACACTATTGTTTTTGTTTTTCAAAAAGAAAAAAGAGAAAGTAGAAAATTACTATTTTCTGCTCTGTGAAAAATCAGATTTTACTGCCTATTATATAAATGAAATTATTTTGCAATTTGTTTTCAGTTTCTACAAGTCATTGAGATAAATACTTTAAAAAATTAATTGGAAGCCCTGAACGCCACTACAAACAGCTCACATTTTCCAATTTCATTCACAATATTAGAAATTTGTGTTATTAAAAAAACGAAATGTCTTGTATGCTGTGAGAGAGGCAAGGACCAAATGGGTCCCAGAGAGCATAATCTGCGTGCTTCTATACATCCACCTCCAAATTACAGCATGGTGGCTAAATTAATAGGATTACGGTGGATCCTAGATATCTGTTGAAGTCTGGTTCCAGAATCCAACCTCACTTCATGGATAATGATTCAGGTCCCGGCTATTTGGCAGACTGCATCCCCTTGTACAAACTTGTCTGGGCCCTGAGATCTTCAGGAGAGGCCCTTATCTCAGTCCTACCTCTATCCCAAGCTTGGTTTGTGGGAACGAGAGAGAGGGCCTTCTCTGTGGCTGCCCAGCGACTCTGGAACTCCCTGCCCAGGGAAGCCAGAATGGCCCTCTTCCTGCTTTCCTTCCGGTGGCAGGCTAAAACCTTTCTATTCAGGCAGGCTTTTAAAGATGAAGATTTTAAAGATCAATTCAGGGGGTGCTGTGGTTTTAGCTTTGAATATGCCTCAAATATGTTTTGATGGTTTTGACTGAATCTTTTATTACTGTGTATATTGAATTCTGTTTTAATATTTATATATTTGTACATTTTAAATGCTGTGTTAATGTTTTTATGTTAAGCTGCTTTGAGTCCCCTTTGGGAGCGATAAAGTGGGGTATAAATAAATATAACAACAACAACGCCCGTGGATGCTCAAGTCCCATTATATAAAGGCACAGTAAAATGGTGTCCATAGTGTAAAATGGCAAAATCAAAGTTTGCTTTGGGGACTTGAATAGTTTCAGGCCGTAGATGGTGGATTATGTGGGTGCCGAATTCATAGATATGGAGGGACAACTGCATTATGTTTGGATTTCAGGGACTCAGTCATGAAAGAATCTCAATGGCTGTGAACAAGTCATTTTCTCAGCAGCTAAGCTTCTTCAGACACCACTCCTCATTTTCCTGATTTGGAAAGTTTGCAATGCTGCAAAAAGAAGAGATCACCGTTTTGGGGCCAAAATGCAGCTGGCCCTGAGGTACAAGGATAGGCACTCACTAATCTGTAGCTGTCGCTTGATGCGCTCCAGATTCCGGTCCCGGTACTCAGATTGTATGGAGTTGCACTTATTGATAAGATCCAAGAACTGCTGAGATAGAATGCCATGCTGAAACAAAGATAAAAAGAAGAGGTTAAGAAAATCTCTCCTGCTTTTTTCCCAGGCCTCTAAGAAACTAGTTGCCAAGACTGCCTCTCACCTGGGTTCTCTTCATGCGGGTGTTGACAGAGTTTCTGTTCTCATCTTCCTCATCTTTCTTAGGTTCAATTTCTACATTTTAATTTAAAAAGAGATATAATTAAATCTCTCTCCTAGACAAGAAGACCGAAACCACTGAGCACCCCCTCTTCAAGCTGAGGGCAGAGAAAAGGAGGTCTAATAGGCACCCCTTCTCCTTGTGATCATTAAAGCAGCATCCTTCACCCACACTCACTCTTTAAGCGGGCTCGGATATCTTTTGACAACTCCTTGATCTCATCACGAAGTGTTTGTAGGCTTTGTTTCATGCCTGAAAAACAAGAAGGGCAAAAATTCAAGAACGGTTACTGGGTTGAAAGAGGATTAGAGGACTTTTGCATGGACTAACTGAACAAAATGCACATGTTCTACTTTCCCACAAACACGTTCTACAAACCATATGGTCAAGTTATGATGGTTGCTTGCCCTTCTATCAAGTGTCAGAATTTGCTCAATTCCTAGAATCCACTGCCTAGTCATAGCATTTCTTCCTGAACAAAAGTAGGTCAGTTCTACCCCATTATCTTGTCTGAAACTAGGGCACATTTACACTGTAAATAATGCAGTTTGACACCACTTTAACTGCTTTGGCTCCATGCTATGCAATTCTGGGAGTTATAGTTTTTATTTACCAAAAAGTGCTGGTATCTCACCGAACCAAACTCTAAGGATTCCATAGCATTGAGCCATGGCAGTTTGTCAAACTGCATAAATTCTACATTGTAGATGCACCATCAATCATCTTCCGCCTACACTGCTGCAACATCTCCTCCCTAGTATCTCAGTTCCCTTCCCTCTCTCCAAAAGTCCATTGCCAAAATTATGCATTTGCTGTTCTAAAGTCTGATTTTAGATTCTTTCCTTGTCTTCCCAGTTACTTTCATATGCAGCACAAGCACCTGGTTTTTACTTTTCAAGATATTTATAGCCTTGACTCATTCTCCTTTAATGTTGCTTGTTGTATTCTAACCAGAATGACCTCCACTTCTCCATTCCCACCCTGTTGATTGAAGATACCTTGCTTTCTTAGATGATGCCATGTATTTTCCCTTGCTGGCCCCTTCCCGTGAGCATCAATTCCAGAATATGTACACTGAATCTTATCCCCCCTTCAAATTCTTCTCTAAGGCTCACTATTTCTTATATGGTCTCTACCTGTCACTTCAACTCTGATTCCTACTTGAACTACACTTTTAAAATGTAGAACAATAAGCCACTATTATTACCTCTTTATCTTTGGCAGGCATGTAGCCGGGGGGGGGGGGGGGGGGCTTGAGGGGCTTCACCCCCCCCCCCCCCCGAAATTCTCATGGTGGTTTGTGAAAAGGCCTTACTGGTGCATTATTTAAGCTGTTATGTTTATTCATATCATGATATGATCACCATACTCAATATATCCCATATGCATAGGGGTATTGGGGTAATGATACAAAAGGTTGGCTAGGGTAGACCCTCTTTCACTCAGACTCAGCCCCCCCCCCCGAAACTCAGCCCCCCCCGAAACCCCCCTGAAAAAAATTCAGCCCCCCCCAAACGAAATTCTGGCTACGGGCCTGATCTTTGGTGTTTCTACATCACCCGTGTAACTCTAAGTTGCCATGTTCATTAATGGCAAGTATCACTTGGTACAACTCAGGGTCTAATCTGAAGGAAAATATTGCCAACTTGCCAAAGTTGGTCCTGGGCCGCTCAGTACATGGATGGGGAACTATGGGGCTCTTCCACACAGTCATATAACCCAGAATATCAAGGCAGAAAATCCCACAATATCTGCTTTGAACTGGGATATATGGCAGTGTGTACTCAGATATTTTGGTTTAAAGCAGATATTGTGGGTTATTTTGCCTTGATATTCTGGGTTATATGGCTGTGTGGAAGGGCCCCGTGTAGGAATTTTGCATACATCACTTTGACATTTTCAATAAATATTAAATATTAATTATAAAGAATAAAACAAGAATGGACTCCAATATGCAGCCCCAGCATCAAGACAATTCTAATTCTGCACTGTCTACTTTACAATATTTAAGTACTACCTAATTCTGCCCAAAAATCCCACACTTCCCCAAGCCATCTCTGCCCACTGCCTTCTGAAGATCTTTATAAGGTCACAGTCTCCAGCGTTTTACCAATCAGACATCTCCATTTAACATCAACTTACTATCTTCTGGGAGCGGAGTGGCCAAAATTGTGGCCTGCTTTTTCTCCAGCTCTTTCACTTTATTTTCCAGAGTCCTTAAGGCTTCACGAATGCCACGTGTCTGAAAAGGATATGGAAAGTGATAAGTCAGGAATCTACCTTCTCAATCCTCACTTGGAATTTCTAAGGCTTTTCAATGATATATCGATATTCTTTTCTTCATCTCTTCCTAAGTTCTCTCCTTTTGGGGGGGGGGATTCATTGCATGCCCAAAAACGAAGGCACTAGACATACCTTCTTTCTATTGCAGTAGTCCCAGCGCCTTCTGCAATGAAAGAACGTACAAGCTAAGAAGTTCCTCTGCTGTTGGAAAGCCATGCTTCTTTCACTGCTAATGATGAAAAATGACCACCACAGCAACATGTCTAAACTAAATTATATGTCACATACAAAAACAAAACAAAATCTGTCTGTTTCAGAAAACTCCAAAAGCAGGTCAGACAATTCACCCTCACACTACTCAAGTGCGGTATGTATTATTAAAACATAGTTAAAACTAAAACTGCACTGTAAGTAAAAGCATAATGTATAATCACTACAAGACTAATTTCGGATAGGATATTATTATTAAAATCCTGGATTAAATAAAATCTTGGTACTTGAAAGATAACACGTGAACCCCAGGAAAAAAAATCAGGGAGGAATATTTGACAGTCAAAGAACAAATAAGGCTCTTTCTACCTGCCTATGCTTCTTGCAGTTTCAGAGTAGATCAGATAATTGTATCTCATGAGAGCAGGATAAGCGAAAAAGACAAAGTCCAATGAGGAATTTGAGGAATACACAAAAGTAAATTGTGTTATACTGGTGGCTATGGACAACACATATACAAAAACACAGAAAATAAGAGAGCAGCCAACTTCTCAAATGTTCAGAAAAGTCACAGTACCATCTGGAAGAATTCATCAGTAGGATCCGAAATGTCATTGGATTTCCCTGGTCCTCGCTGTGTGACCAGAGCCTCAAGCTCGGCATTTTCACTGTCCGAATCATCACCCTTCTGTGAATAAGAAATTTGGAAGGAGATCAGGTGTGCTCATACCAACATATACTGTTCACATATGGCCATGGAGCAGGAAAGGATATAAAGGAATAAACCGTTCCTCTTAAGCGTATCTGCATCACCTTACAAACACATTAATTTCTGTTCTTTTACTAGAGAACATAACCTTTTAGCAAAGAGCCAAAAAATCCTTTAGAGCAGAATCTTCTCTTGTAGTATACAACCAAATATAATTATGCTAGGCAATTGTTTCAGTTGTTAGACTGAATAACCTGCAGTCTCCGATCTGTCTAGAAAACAGATTTGCCAGTGCATAAAAACAGCAGAGCTTTAGAGCCGTCGCAAACTCTGTTCCTGCGAGAGAAAACCTTGCTAGCATGTCCCTGACGTCACGAGACTCCGCCTCTCTCCCCTTTCTCTGCCCCTTTCTCCATGCGAGCGTGGTTTTTCCTTTGCTAGGGCAGCATTGCCCGCATTTTCTCTCAGTTGGCAGAATTCAACTGAGAGAAAATGCGGGCAATGCTGCCCTAGCAAAGGAAAAACCACGCTCGCAAAGAGAAAGGGGTGGAGAAAGGGGCGGGGAGAGAGGCGCAGGCTCATGACGTCAGGGACTTGCTAGCAAGGGTTTCTCCAGCAGGAACCTAGTTTGCGACGGGCCTTAGAAATTGTTTCTTTTCAGTGCCCAAAAAAGTACTCTCCCATAAAAACAACCTGTTTCATATCATGCATTCAAGAGACAAAAAGGAAGTAGACTTTTATGGTTTACTCACAACTTTCATGTGACCAGCACACACAAATTAAAAAAAAACTTATTAGTCCAGTTTCAAATATCTTTGAGATGGTTCCCTGGCCCAGGCTGCCAGTACATCTCTCTTGTAACAAAACAGCTATCAACAGGTCACATAGTCAAATGGAGAGAGAAAGAGCATGTGGTCTGCAGCCCCTTTTATAACTTCTCATAAACCAGAGAGTAAAGGAAGCCGCACATCAGAACATACATACTGGAAACTGTAAGCAATAAGATCATAGACAAATAGATTGCTAGAGAAGACTCGATGAAGATTGTCATTTCCAACATCTTTAACTCAAGAGAGTTTCTTAAGAAACTATCAAAGAACACTGATTTAAAATGATGAAGATCAATGATTTTACTCAGCGCAGAGCAGAATGGAAAATTATTATGACATTTCAAGGTTGTTCAAAAGCCTGACACAACATAAACAGGCCTGGCATCAAGTGAACAACTCCATAGAACAGATGGTTCTGTCTTGCACCTGATGGCTTCACAACCCAAGGTACATCGAACCACTTTAACTTCAATGACTCAATACTATGGAGTCACGGGAGCTGAGGTCTTATCAGACACCAGCACTGTCTGGCCGAGAAGGCTAAAACCCTAAAACTACAACTGCCATGACTCCATACTACATGAATTCTACATAAATGCCCCCCAAGTCTTCTTTCTTATATAGTATAAGCAGAGGAAACATCTTACTATCAAGTCAATCACAAAAAGTGCCAAAGTGTTGGTGAATCATGACTAGATTTTCATTTGAACATGTGAAAGCTTGGCATGTATACTTAGTAACAGGATCTGTGGTGGATAACTGGTAATCTCTGGTTGTAATAATGAGATGTATCACTCAACAAAGTTGTAGATCTACAAGATTTTCTGGTAGCTAATTGCCATCCATCATCCTCTGTGGAGGTCATCTTGGCTGGTTACAATGTCTTAGTACATTAGAAAATGAAATATTAAGTTACCGTATTTACACATATTCAGTTCCATACAAAAATAAGAGTGAAATCTCTAAAACTGGGCAATGCGATGTCCTTCCTTAGAGGATATTCTTCTCTCATATCTTACTTCAACATAAGATACATTGCTACCATATTGAAAAACAGTAGCAATAATACAATGAATGTGAGAGGTCTGTGATGAAGATCTCAAAGAAAGGAAAGGCTTAGGTGGGGTACCAATCTCCTAGACATGTTGGCCTCAGATTCCTATCTATGCCCATAAGGGTATTTGGGGATATAACTTTGGTTTAGAAGATGGTTAAAACATAATTTATGAGGACTATATACATAAAACTTAAATACAGAAAACACAATTCATGTACTGGGTGTACTTTTTTTTGCAGTTTGTACCAACCAAGAGAGTATTAAATTTACCTTTCAGGTACAGTTAACTGAAAGCTAATATTCTTGGAAAGCTGCATTGTTTGTGTTTTGCACTAAACTAAGCATAATGATAATAAAAGAGTTCATTTTTAATGATAGGTGAAGTTACAAATCAGTACAAATATCCTATCCAAACAAAAATATAATCAATCACACCCAGAAACCAGCAGCGGTTTAAAAAGTTGAATTTTGTGCAGACTGGATCAAATTTTGCTATCACCTTTAAACAGGGTTTACTCTAAACTAGGGTTTGAAACCAAAATTTGAGTTTGCACCCATAATTAAGAATTAGCACTTTTGCTGTAATTAAGCTTAGTAGTGATGTTGGTGTAAATTAAGACTACAACTTAAGACTGATCAGGCAGGAAGGTTCTTGTGAGAGTTCAAATACTATGTCCTCTTGCAACTCCACTGACATATTTAAAATATTGTAAACATAAATCTTCTGGCTCCTTGTTTTAGACTAGTAGTTCCCAACCTTATTTTGACCATTCCCCACCTAAGCATCTCTTAAACCCCGATGCCTCCTATCCCCTGGTGACATATAATCCTTAACATTCAAAAAAATAACTCCACACGGAGGAAGTCTAAAAGACCATTAACTTGGCCTAAACGAGCTTCCAAAAACATTTTATTTATTTACCACACTAATACCCCACCCGTCTCACCCCGAAGAGGACTCAGAGCGCATTTACACATTGGCAACAATTCAATGCCATAGAAACAACGTACAATTAAAATAAACATTTACATTTTATGGCATCCATGGAAGAGAAAAATAAAAGAATGAAAGGACAGCTGAAGTACTGAGGAAGAAATCACTAAGAAATTGTTTTTAAAATGATGAAAGATAAAGTAATGAAATAGAGCAATTATTGTTATGAATAATTTTTCAATAACTTTAAAGCATAGGGTTTTTAAATTGCAATTTTCCATTAAGAGAAAGGGTATCAGAACTTTTACAGAACAACATTTAGACATACAGATTATATGTAACTACATTGAATCAACAAACAACCTATATTTATACTGGCTAACAAAACAAACAAAGGGGGGTTACATTTTCACTCAGCATTCACATTACACATACACATTCATCCATCCTCATTCATCCAAACATTACCATATCCTTTCTCCATCCTTGGAGAACACCTGCTTAGGCCAGACCCTGCTTTTCCTGCAGCTTGCCAACACACAGTTCCAAAACTTCCAAAATGCATCCTCTTTCCCTAAGAACAATGCCAAGGATCAGATCTCTGTTTTCCCTACATAAGAAGTCAACCCCTTGCAAATGTATAATGACTCCAAAATCGCAATCCTTTCTCTTCTCTTGAGGAAAGGAGGCAAGACACCAGACTTCGCTCCATTGCAGATCTGCCACTCTCTAAGGTACACCATCTCTCTCTCTCTCCTTCCCAAGGAGAAGAGCATGGCAGGTGGGCCAGACTCGTCCAGTCTGCCACAATTTTTGGAATATTAGAAGGTCTCTTATATAGCAATATTTCTTGCTGGTATTGTTTCAAAGTTGTAAATGAATGATATTTTGCAGCCTGAAACATCCTGGCTTCATCTCAATTCCCGCAGATGTTGACTTTCCTTAATTGGTGTTGGTAAACGTAAGGAGTGTAGTGTTGACTTTCTTCTAATGTAAGGAACCTTGTAAGCATTTCCTTAATTTAAAGAGCCATCTGATAACGTAAACACGTTTTCCTCAAAACGTTCAACAGTTAATCATTTGTCTCTAGTCATCAATGTCAACAGCTCAGCAACTTTTAATTACAGTCCATGAATTCTTCCCACCCTTCTTGCAGTTTTCCAGGCCTCGATCTTAGGATGGCATTTCTAGACTATATAGACCCCCAACCATACATTTTTCATACAATTCCATTCCAATCATGCATCGAATTTCATGGCACTATCATGTGGCCAGTAGTAATATTTATGACACAACTGATCTGACTTGATCTGCATCAAAGTCGGAGTAACTGAAGTGTTCAACTTCTCGTATTGTCTTTGGTGATAATATGCAAGAATATCTTGTCACCTGACATTAACTTGCTTGCGACTAGTCATCTTTTTTTTTTAATACAAAAATATTGACTTACCTATTAAAGTAGTAATTGTGCTTTGGATTTTTTCACATATTTCATGCCATGTTCATATGCATAACAAAGACATTTTTATATATTTGTATAGCTTGTAATGTTAAAAGAACAGTGAGAGGAGTGAGATGTTTAGGATGAAAGTGGCCTCACTTTTCTGTGCTTCTTCACTCTCCCCTTAACTATGCTCTCTTCACTCCTTCCTCTCTCTGAGCTGGATTTCTTTCTCCCTCTCCATTAACAATAGCTGATTGCTGTGTACATTCTGATTTTAATTGTAAAAATGTGTATGTCACATTATATATTTTATATATGTATATGAGGCCCCTAGAACCATAAGAAATAAAAAAATCACTGTTAATAATTCATGTCCACATTGGAAACTGGGGCTTTAGACTTTCGGGATACAATTCTCACTTTGGTGCATGAGATCCCAGGTTCAAACTCCAGAGTTCGGCAGCTTCATCAAACTGCAGCTCCCAGGCTCCCATAGCATGGTGCCATGGCAGTACAAACTGCATTAACTCTGCAGTGTAGATGTACTCTTATATGAAAATTGCAAAGACAACTGCACAGAGGATTCCAGGGATTGCCACAGCACCCGGAGGCCCAATTTAATTGCAGCTTAAACTTTCAATGGCCAACTGCCTGCCTTTATCAGAATGCATCTATAATAGGTGGTAATAACATTAGTACTGTTTCATGAAGGCTACAAGCCATAGCCTGATAACATTTAACCACAGACAATGATTCACTCAAATTGAACTGAAATGACTTACAACTGTGCATGGAGCATAGATGTGCAACTTCACCTCACAACACATGAAACTAATAGCTAGTCTAATAATTTGACAATATTTGGGTAGGAAGCATATCATAGGGCCCCTCCAGACAGGCCCTATATCTGACCTCAGGTTTTCTGCTTTAAACTAGATTATATAAGTCTGCACTGCCAAATAATCTGGGATAAATAGAAAGCATGGGATCAGATCCTGGGATATGGGACCTGTCTGGAAGGGTCCATAGACTCACACTGGAGGAGCGAGAAAGGCCGGGGTCCTTCCACACAGCCCTATAAGCTAGAATATCAAGGCAGAAAATCCCACAATATCTGTGAAATCCCACAATAAATGTGAACACGGGTGGAGTTTGGGGAAAATAGACCTTGACATTTGGGAGTTGTAGTTGCTGAGATTTATAGTTCACCTAAAATCAAAGAGCATTCTGAACTGGCCAAACTTCCCACACAGAATCTTCCATGCTTTGAAGGGACTCCCTAGCTCGAGTCTCCCTCCAGCCTCACATGCTCTCCCTTGCCCCGCACATGTGCTGAGCACGCCTGCTCTCCCCTCCCTGCTTGGAGTCTCAGAAACGGCCCTCCCCTTGGCTGAGAGGCCGGCCAATCACTGCAGGAGGACTGTTTCCAAAAAGGAAGAGAAGGACAGGCAGAGAGATCTTCAGCCTTCTCTGCCAAAGGGGTTCCTAAGACCATCAGAAATATATGTTTTCTGATGGTCTTTGGCGATCCCCCCTTGCAACCCCCAAGGGTCCCAACCCCCAGGTTGAGAAATGCTGGTTTAACCCATTGGGCCACTGGGGGCTGCAAGATGGGAGATGTAAAGACAAGAGTCCAAGGCCCATCTACACTGCTACATAACACAGTTTGAAACTGCATTATATGGTTACTGTAAATGAGGCCCAAGGCAGAGAAACTCCAACCTTTCGATGATTAAGCCTATGAGCAAGGTCAACTAACCATATCTGAGGATTGTAAAGTTCTCAAGATGAAAATATAAATAATGGGAACACTGATGGTTGAAGCAACAATGGAACAAATAACAAGATTATTTGTGTAGCAAGACAAAACTCACATTTGTGAAGGCATCCAAACCATTCTCTCCATTTCTTGCTCAACCGAAATACATTCTTCTAATTCAGGAATGGGTAAACTTAAGCCCTCTAAGTGTTTTTGCCCAGGCATGATCTAATTATAGGCAACATGGGAATTGTAGTTTTAACAAGGTCTTCAACCAAAGAGTGGTGGGTGCCTCAGCAAAACTACAGCTTCCAATACTCCATAACATTGAGCCATGAAAGTGAAACTGGTGCCAAACTGAATTACACAATGTATATGCATCCTGTATTATTTTGCATTAGCCATCCCCTGCCATGTGTTGCTGTGGCCCAGTCTCTGTGTATATATATGGGTATATGTGTGTGTATATATTTGTGTATATGTGTATATATGTGGTTTTGCGTATGCACTGTAATGTATTTTTTTTTGTGGCTTTTTAAGTCTCTTCCACTGTGTTTTTTGGTGTTTTTATGAATAATTGTCACTTGTTGGCCTGACAGGTGTCTTGTGTCCACATTTGGTGTCAATTCATCCAGTGGTTTTTGAGTTATGTTAATCCTACAAACTAACATTACATTTTTATTTATATAGACTAGCTGTCCCCTGCCACGCTTTGCTGTGGCCCAAACTGTGTATATGTGTTTTGTGTGTGTGTGTGTATACATATGTATGTATGTATATATGTATGTATGTATATGTGTATACGTGTGTGTTTGAGCATGCGTTGTACTTTTTTTGGCTTTTTAAGTCTCTTCTGTATTTCTCAGTGTTTTTATGAGTGGTCATTCGTTGGCCTGATAGGTGTATTGTGTCCAAATCTGGTGTTAATTCGCCCAGTGGTTTTTGAGTTATGTTAATCCCTCAAACTAACATTACATTTTTATTTATATAAATTAATTAATAATACAAATTTGGTGTCAATTTGCCCAGTGTTTTTTGAGTTATGTTAATCCCACAAACTACCATTACATTTTTATTTTTATAGATCAATTAATAATACAAATTTGGTGTCAATTTGCCCGGTGTTTTTTGAGTTATGTTAATCCCACAAACTACATTACATTTTTATATTTAATAGATTAATTAATTATACAAATTTGGTGTCAATTCGCCCAGTGTTTTTTGAGTTATGTTAATCCCACAAACTACCATTACATTTTTATTTTTTATAGATTAATTAATAATACAAATTTGGTGTCAATTCGCCCAGTGTTTTTTGAGTTATGTTAATCCCACAAACTACCATTACATTTTTATTTTTATAGATCAATTAATAATACAAATTTGGTGTCAATTTGCCCGGTGTTTTTTGAGTTATGTTAATCCCACAAACTACATTACATTTTTATATTTTATAGATTAATTAATTAATAATACAAATTTGGTGTCAATCCGCCCAGTGTTTTTTTGAGTTATGTTAATCCCACAAACTACCATTACATTTTTATTTTTATAGATTAATTAATTATACAAATTTGGTGTCAATCCGCCCAGTGTTTTTTGAGTAATGTTAATCCCACAAACTACATTACATTTTTAATATATTAATTAATTAATACAAATTTGGTGTCAAAATTTGGTGTCAATCCACCCTGTGTTGTTTGAGTTATGTTAACCCCACAAACTAACATGACATTATTTATATAGATTCACAACCACCTCCTTTCCTTCCATTTTTGTGGCTACATTTCATGAGGAGAGACTTCAACTCAAGACTAAATATAGATCATTTACATCTATATATATAAATTTGTTAGGGGCATCCAACGGAGAAACAAAACTCAAAAAACCCCCAACGAAACTTAACCAAAATTCCCATGCCCATAACACAACCCACAAGGTACAAACATATCTACTCAAAATGAAAAACAACACAACAACACACTCACAAAACGGCAAAACAACAAAACTCAAAAATCCCCCAACGAAACTTAACCAAAATTCCCGTGCCCATAACACAACCCACAAGGTACAAACATATCTACTCAAAATGAAAAACAAAACAACAACACACTCACAAAACGGCAAAAGAACGAAACTCAAAAAACCCCCAACAAAACTTAACCAAAATTCCCATGCCCATAACACAACCCACAAGGTACAAACATACCTACTCAAAATGAAAAACAAGACAACAACACACTCACAAAACGGCAAAACAACAAAACTCAAAATTCCCCCAACGAAACTTAACCAAAATTCCCATGCCCATAACACAACCCACAAGGTACAAACATATCTACTCAAAATGAAAAACAACACAACAACACACTCACAAAACGGCAAAAGAATAAAACTCAAAAAAACCCCAACGAAACTTAACCAAAATTCCCATGCTCATAACACAACCCACAAGGTACAAACATATCTACTCAAAATGAAAAACAACACAACAACACACTCACAAAACGGCAAAACAACTGAGCATGCACATTGGCGCCCAGCCGCAAGTTCCCTGGCGCGTGCACATGGCCTTCCGGCCAACGTTCCCTCTGCCCACTCCAAGCCCCGCCGCGCCGCTTCCCGCACACACACACCCCCTGCCGCACACACACACACAACCCCACACTCCATCACTCCCCCCGCCGCCGCACACACACACGCAACCCCACTCCCCCCGCCGCCGCACACACACGCGCAACCCCACACTCCATCACTCCCCCCGCTGCCGCACGCACACACGCAACCCCACTCCCCCCGCCACCGCACACACACACGCAACCCCACGCTCCATCACTCCCCCCGCCGCCGCACGCACACACGCAACCCCACTTCCCCCGCCGCCGCACACACACACGCAACCCCACGCTCCATCACTCCCCCAGCCGCCACACACACACACGCAACCCCATGCTCCATCACTCCCCCGCCCCAATCTTACCTCCTTTTACTTCACACCACCTCCAAACCCCACCCCGCCCCTTCCTGCCCTGTCAAAATCTAGGAAAGACAGGAAGGAAGGAAAGAAGGAAGAAAGAGAAAGGGAGGTAAAGAAAAAGGGGGAAGGAAGGAAAGTTAGAGAAAGAAGGAAGAAGAAAAGGAAAGAAAAGGAAAGATGGAAGGAAAGAAAAGAGAGACAGCAGAAAAGAAAGAAACGGGGAAGGAAGGAAAGAGATAGAGAAAGAAGAGGAGAAGGAAAGATGGGAGGGAAGGAAGGAAGGAGGGAAAGAAGGAGAGAAAGAGGGAAGATTGGCCACATTTCTATTATTATTATTACTATTATTATTATTATTATTATTATTATGCTATTGTTCCTATGAGACCCTAGGGGAATGGGAGAGGTGTCAGGTCCCAGAGGCAATGCATTGCATTATTGTTATTGTTATGATGGTGGTAAAATAAAAGGAAATAAAAAGTGAAAGAAGGAAGCAAATAGGGAGGGAAGAAAGGCAAAGGAAGAAAGGGGGAGGGAATGAAGGAAAGAGAAGGATGAAACCAAGTAGTGAAAGAAAGAAAGAGGTAGAGAAGGAAGAAAGGAGAGAAAGGGGGAGGAAAAGGGGGAAGGAATAGGTAGGGACCTCTCTTTCATAATAGTCCAGATATCTACCTCAACTTTGATAAGTTTTACTATAGGCCACAGCAACGCGTGGCAGGGCACAGCTAGTTTATTATATTTAGGTTACTTTAGGGGTTACAACTTTGTTAGGCACTAAAAAAAAAGAAAGGGGAAGCCCAGGAAAGCAACACTATTGTCATGGGAGGATGAAAAAGAGGCAGAAATAAGGGCCAAAAAAAGATGGAGGAAAACAGAACACCCCCTCCTCCCAACGGAGGGAGTGTGACAGGAACAGCCAACGAAGCAGAAATATACGGAGGGGGAAGGGGGGGATGAACGGAAGAGCGGAGTCCCCTCGCGCCACCAAGAGAGGCGGGGCCTCAGCGACCGTTGTGGGCGTGGCCAGGCGCGCGGGGGAGAAAGAGGGCGCGCGTGCGGATTGCGGGGGGGAGGGGGAGGGGGTGATGTGCTCCTTACCTCTCTGAGCTCGTGCGTTCGGTCCCTCATCTTCTTTTTTTTTTTTTCTCACAACTCTGTGAGGAAGCGGAGTGAAGGGGGAGGGGTTGGAACTAGAAGGGAGAGCACAAGGCTGCGCATGCGCGCGCTCTGTTCTCAAATCTGTTTGGCGCTCCTCGCTCCGCCCTCCTCCCGGAGCTATAGACAGGACATCTCCGTAGTGCGCATGCGCTGTGCCATTTTCGCCTCTGGAGAAGCCAGTTCCTCTTTTTCCTCACAGTCGACGGGAAGATGAGGTGCGGCCCGGAGGCGTTAAAAGACTCCAAAGCCGTGTGTTTATGCTATTACGGAAACGATCCTCAATCAATTTTCCCCCCCACCTTTCACATTAAGAAGTTGCTTCAATGGAGTAATTATTTTAGGGTTTAAAAACAGGAAGTGACGTCAGGCGTATACATTGAAAGCTCATCTGCAATATGTCCGCTGCCGGATGTTGTCACTCCACCGGATGTCTTTTTTTTAATTCATCGGTAATGAGTGCCATAGGACAGGCATAGAGCAAACTTGGGCCCTCCAAGTCCTTTGAACTTATAGAATCAAAGAGTTGGAAGAGACCTCATGGGCCATCCAGTCCAACCCCCTGCCAAGAAGCAGGAATATTGCATTCAAATCACCCCTGACAGATGACCATCCAGCCTCTGTTTAAAAGCTTCCAAAGAAGGAGCCTCCACCACACTCCGGGGCAGAGAGTTCCACTGCTGAACGGCTCTCACACTCAGGAAGTTCTTCCTCGTGTTCAGATGGAATCTCCTCTCTTGTAGTTTGAAGCCATTGTTCCACGTCCTAGTCTCCAGGGAAGCAGAAAACAAGCTTGCTCCCTCCTCCCTGTGGCTTCCTCTCACATATTTATACATGGCTATCATATCTCCCAGTCACTTGAAGTGACTGGACTGACCTTGAAGGAGCTGGGGGTGGTGACGGCCGACAGGGAGCTCTGGCGTGGACTGGTCCATGAGGTCACGAGTCGGAGACGACTGAACAAATGAACAACAACAACAACATCATATCTCCTCTCAGCCTTCTCTTCTTCAGGCTAAACATGCCCAGCTCCTTAAGCCGCTCCTCATAGGGCTTGTTCTCCAGACCCTTGATCATTTTAGTCGCCCTCCTCTGGACACATTCCAGCTTGTCAATATCTCTCTTGAATTGTGGTGCCCAGAATTGGACACAATATTCCAGGTGTGGTCTAACCAAAGCAGAATAGAGGGGTAGCATTACTTCCCTGGACCTAGACACTATGCTCCTATTAATGCAGGCCAAAATCCCATTGGGTTTTTTTGCCCCCACATCACATTGTTGGCTCATGTTTAACTTGTTGTCCACGAGGACTCCAAGATCTTTTTCACACGTATTGCTCTCAAGCCAGGCATCCCCCATTTCGTTTTTCCTGCCAAAGTGGAGTATCTTGCATTTGTCACTGTTGAACTGTTGAACTTCCACAATTCCTAACATGAAGAGTGAAGGGGGGGGGGGGGGCAGGGGTCAGTTCCACCTTGTCTCCTGTTCTATGCTTATGTAATATAATATATTGTATATAATTGTATATAATATATTGTATATAATGTAATATAATGTAATATAATAATACAATATATAATATATTGTATATACAAGGTGAGGCAGCATAACTTCCTTTTTTCAATCCTCCAAGGTTGAGGGGTGTGCTGTCGCATGCTGGGCCTGTGCATAAGACTGTAGACAGGACATAAATTCCGTGTGCCCAACGGGACGCCGGGGCTGCCTCAGATTAAAGGCCCTTGGATTCCCCCAAACAGAGTCTTTAGATTGCTTAAAGGTTCAACAATGTTCTTTATTAATGAAAACAAACAGGTATTTCAAGGCTTTCTTAACAGTCTATTGGCTCTTTCAATCTTGTCCACAGGGAATAGGCACTATCTTCATGACGTATTTTATCTAATGGGGAAATCCTTAACTTCTAATCTGGGCAGTGTTTCTTTGCCTCTGTTGGCGTGGAGCCCTTACACCTGGTACCAACTGCGTCTGGCTTCCGCGAGTGACCCTTACCAAGAAGAGCTTTGTAGACTTCCAGGGAAAAAGGAGTTCAGGTTTCAGTTATGGCTGGCTGAAGTCCTTCAGCAAAGGAGCTGTAAGGCTGTAAAATCCTCAGCCAAGCTGTGAGGCCTTTTCTCCCCGGCCAAGCTGTAGGCTGTATATCTCCCCGGCCAAGACGTAAAGCTGTATATCTCCCAGCCAAGCTGTAGAAGACGAAGCTTTCTACAGGAGCTCTTGGTATTCTGTCCTGTGAAAGGCTTCTCTGTGTGGACTGAACCAAAAAGGCTCCTATTCCCTCCAAAACCCCAAAAAGGGGGCGGGACCAGGGAACCTAACTATAATTGACAGGTGGCTTGCCCTATGATTGCAGCCAAAAGAAGCCACCTATCTGCAGAGTCCCTGAAACTTGGGACTATAACAAAGCAAACAAAATTGGAGCTCTTGGAACAGCTGTTCCAGAACAATTCCTAACATAAAGAGTGAAGAGAGGGGGGCCAGGGGACAGTTCCACCTTATCTCCTGTGCTATGCTTATAATATAATGTCATATAATGTATTGTAGATACAAGGTGAGGCAGCATAATTTCCTTTTTTCAATCCTCCGAGGTTGAGGGGTCTGTTGGATACTAGGAAAGTGAGGTTAATATGTAATGCAATATAATACTACTACTACTACTACTAATAATAATAATATGGCATTATAATTATATATTTATATTTCATGGAATACAGGGTGCAGCAGCATAACTTTCTTTTTTAAAACTTAATAAAACTCATTGTATGAATCAGAATTTTTTAAATAATAATTTTTATTGAATTTTTTATATAATAACAGAATTTGAATCAGAATTTTTTTTCATAATGTAGGCGCATACCTAAAGTTTTGTTTCACGTAGTTTTGAAAATCAAATTAGGTAGGTGACGTCCCCCATTCTCCATACACTGAGTAAACCGATTTCTGGCGTTTGTCATTACTCTTGCCAGCGTAGCAGGAGTTACGTTGGCAATTTCTTCCTGGATGTTGGTCTTGAAATATTGTAGGGTCCTTGGACGGTTCACATAAACACGGGATTTCAAAAAAACCCATAGAAAAAAATCACAAGGGGCCAAATCTGGAGAGCAGGCCAGCCACTCCAAATCCGCTCGAAAAGTAGGCCTCAACGGCAAAATCACGCTCCTCACTGTTCCAATGCATGATGGCGAATGAATTGTGTCAGGACAAAACTTTATACCCGCCCAGGGCCGTACCCAGAAAATTTCAGGGGGGGGGGGGGGGTTGAAACCTGCCTCCTAGCTCACGCTGAAGCAAAGAGCACAGCAGGGGCAGAGCAGCTTTCAATAGCCTGCAGCTCTGCCCCTGTCAACCACCTCCACCAAGTCTGGCCTCCTTAATGAGAGCATTCAACACCCCCCCCCCCCAACTTGGTTGCTGCGCTACATCAGCTAATGACAGTGTGAATAAATTGTCGATATTTGTTTGAGATAGTGCTTGCAGTTCTGGAGGGACTCTTAATTTTTTGCGTCTCATAGACTTAGCATGGGGATTTGGTTAACCAGTTAAAATTAATGAGTAAACCAAGTTTTTTTTTACCTGAAAATTTTTTGGGGGGGGGGGTTAGGGGTTCAGGCTTGCTCCCGCCTCTCGCTCCGCTACATTTTTAACTGCATTTTAAAAAAGGAAGTTATGCTGCCTCACCCTGTATATATATTTATAATATTGTAATGTAATACAATATAGTACTAATAATCATATACAGGGTTAGTCAAAATGCATAGGCCAATAAGCCATTCAATTGAATGGCTTATTGGCCTATGCATTTTGACTAACCCTGTATTATAATTATATATTTTATATTACATGTAATATTACTAATATTACAATATAATGGTATAGTACAATAGTATATAGTAATATATAATACTGATATTGTACTATGCTAATAATATAATATATTGTATGTATATATATCTTGTTAGCTGCTCTGAGTCCCCTTCGGGGTGAGAAGGGCGGCATATAAATGTCGTAAATAAATAAATAAAAAATAGCAGCCTCAGGCGCCTTCCTTTTCCTGCAGCTGCAGCTGACGGGCAAAAGGAAGGGGCCTGAGGCTGCTAGAAATTGTGGGAGTTGAAGTTCAAAACACCGGGAGGGCCCAAGGGTAATAGTATGATAGCTGGTTGCGGAAGCTCCGAGTGTTATGGAGATGCTGCATCGCAACATAGACTAAGCTAATGTAAGCCAGGCCGGAGACAGATAATATAGAAGGATTCTAAGAGTTCTTTAACGGTGAAACCCTAATCCTTACCCCAACCCTGAACCGCACCGTAAACCTAACCCCTTGTTGTTCATTCGTTCAGTCATCTCCGACTCCTCGTGACCTCATGGACCAGCCCACGCCAGAGCTCCCCTTACCCTAACCCAAACCCTAAACTTACCCTAACTGTAACCCCTAACCCATACCCAAACCTTAAACCTTGCCCTAACCCTTACCCCAAGGGTCTTCTCCTTTCTATCCTTCCTTTGCTCTCCCCGTTCTCACTCCGTCCCCTCTTCCCTTATTCACAGCCGCCTTTGCAGCATCTCCGTAATGCTTGGAGCTTCCGGACCCAGCTATTATACTATCACCAGCCCAAGTTTGCCCATGCCTGCCTTAGGGCTAAGTGGTTGTTTAGAAAAATTACTGGTGGTCATTGCTTTATTATTGATCCCCTGTTAATAATTAATCAAACAAGTGTCAGCATTGCTAGGAATATCAAGTTAATTCAAATACCCTTTAAAAGATTTAGAAATTTCCCAGAGGCTCGTGGTTGTGGCAAAAAACAAAAAAGAAAAGAGGCATATAAATTAAATCTACTTTGTGGTATGTTTAAATTGAACATCTCTATTCAGACACATTCAGTCGCTATTCAGAGTTTCAGAAAAACATGTATTTTTGTTTTATTGACTATTCTAAAGGCTTTGACTGTGTGGAACATAATAAATTGTGGCAAGTTCTTGGTGGTATGGGAGACCAAGTCACCTTGTCTGTCTCCTGAGGAATCTATAATGACCAAGTAGCAACAGTCAGAACAGAACACGGAACAACCGACTGGGTCAAGATTAGGAAAGGAGTATGGCAAAGCTGTATACTCTCAACCTACCTATTTAACTAGTATGCAGAACACCTCATGTGATGTGCAGGGTTTGATGAATCCAAGGCTGGAGTTAAAATTGCTGGGAGAAACATTAATAACCTTAGATATGCAGATGATACTACTTTGATGGCTGAAAGCGAGGAGGAGCTGAGGAGCCTTATAACCAAGGTGAAAGAAGAAAGTACCAAAGCTGGGTTGCAGTAAAACATTAAAAAACCCAAGATTATTACAACCAGACTGATGGATAACTGGCAAATAGAGGGGGAAAATGTGGAGGCAGTGACAGACTTTGTATTTCTAGGCACAAAATTACTACAGACGCAGGCTGCAGCCAGGAAATCAGAAGACATTTACTTCTTGGAAGGAGAGCAATAACCAATCTCGATAAAATAGTGAAGTAGAGACAACACACTGGCAACGAAGATCCACTTGAGATGTTAGACCATCTTCCAATGCCCTGCAGGTGTCTTGGAGAGGTGGCAACAGCACTTCAGTATCATTTCAGATGAAGAGTTCCTACATCCATCTATCTGATCTGCAGTCATAATAGAGGAACCTGTCCCACAAATTACCTTGGAGAAAGTCAAGCAAGCTATCGCAAAAATGAAGTCAAATAAGGCTACCAGTTTAGATGCCTGCTGATGTTTGGAAGCTGTTGGGAGACAGAGTGTCAGGTTATGGAACTTCTAGGAATAAAAGCCACTCACAATGCAGAGACACTGGAAACTTAACTTTATTATCCCTTTTACCAGACTACAAGAAAGACAGTTTTGCTGAAGCAGAAAGAATGGTGGGTTATATAGTTTTCTGCTCGCGCTTCCCCCTCCAACCTCATTCAGTTCTCATAATAAATCCCAGCTGGCCTTACCAGTTCAGTCTTTCCCTCCTCGCATGGTATTACCCTGATGGACAAGATTCCAACCAATACAGTGGCTCCATCTTTGGAGTTGCTCTGATCGCTGAGATGAAGGAATCCCGTTTGAGATGGTTTGGACATGTGCAACGAAGTGACAAGGGTTCTGTGGCTAAAACCATGTTGAATGTGGAAGTTGCACGTGCCAGGCCACGTTCAACGGCTCAACTGTTTGAAACGTGACATGGCTGAAACAAGACTCACAATGAGAGATGCAACTGATAGGAACAAGTGGAGAACAAGAAGCAAATAAGCGGACCCTGCGAATTTGTGGGACAAACACTAGGAAGAGGAGTAACAGCCACACTTTGGCCTTTGAAACAAACCTTTAGCACAAAAGCCAAAAGCAACACTAATTGCCCAAATGGAAATCCCGTAATATTTTGCTAGAATGCTACTAGCAAGGCAACTCTTCCCAATCAACTATAACTTCCACCTCTCTTCCAGAAAATATTACAGTCTTATTCCCCCTCTCAATACACTGTACTGTCTTCACGGTAACTTTCAAGCTTTCTCTTTTCACCCTGAAAGCAAGATTTGTCATTGATATTGTTGTTAATTCCTTTAGGGATGCTCTTATTAACTATTTTTATCTAATTATAGCATTTTTATTTATATTTATAGAGACCACAAGGCCATCTGGTCCAACTCCATTCTGCCATGCTGGAATACACAATCAAAGCATTCTCAACAGATGTCCATCCAGCCTCTGCTTAAAAACTTCCAAAGAAGGAGACTCTTATCACACTCTGAGGTAGCAGCATATGTAACAAGATAAAGTTGAGAGATAGTCATCTCTCCATAACCCTGTTGGGGTATTTTCGTGAGAACCAGAAGGTTGAGCAAATCCCTCTGACTGTTTCCCTAGCCAGGTATTCATGAAGAGCTATTGTTTATATATGCAGAGATATAGTTTTCAGTAGAAAACAACCTTACTACACCTTCAATATGATATTCTTCCAAATATTTAAACATGGCTATCATGTTAACCTTCTCTAAACTTTAGGGAGCTTCTCTAGAGCTCCCCAAACCACTACTCCTAGGGTTTAATGGCTACTATATCTTTTACCATTTTGATACTTCTCTAGCCGCCCTCCAGCTTGTTCATATCCTTCTTGAACTTGACACAGTATTCCAGGTCTGACTAAATACAATTAACTTTTTAAATTATATTGTATTTTAATTGTATTTATTTTAATAGGCAAGATTTAAATGTAATTTGTTTTATGTAATACTTTTATGTTGTACTTTTATATTGCATTTATATGAATGGTCTATGGTCAAAGGATTAATAAGCCGCTACTACTATTACTACTACTACATATTCCTTCTCAGCATTCAGGAACAGTTGTAGAAATGCAGAAACTGTTGGAGAAGAAGCAGCTGTTGCTGGGATAGGGAATTGTTCATTGCTAAATGTCTGGCTGTCAGATAGCTTCATTGCTGTCAGGTAGCTATAACATGGACCTCTGCCAGAAAAAAGTGGTATCCCGGCCTTCATTTGTAAACTGAAAATAGTGCATAATCCCCCCTCCACCTCTTCTTTAGGCTTCAGCATGTTGTAAATCACTAGCATGGTATGTAGCTAATGCTTTGGGTACTGAGTACAGTTTCGATTGCTTGATCTTCAAAATCATATTCCAGAGCGGGACAATGGGGAGAAAGGAGACCCCACAATGATCCGTGATACAGAACATCTTCCTTTGAAAGAGGGCTTCAATGTTTGAGATAAAGAGTTGATTAGGGTTAGAATTCTGTGCCTACTTACCTGGGAATGAGTCCTGCTGAAAGCAGTAGGACTTTCCGCATAGCTGACATCAGTGTGATTGCTCTGCACAACTGTAGAGGAAATACAAGAAAGGTTTATAAAACTGGGGTAGTTTTCTCTTCTAATTATAGAATTTGGAATCATCCAGTGAATTAAATCGGTATTTTGGCAATATATTCAGAGAAAGGGGGACAATGCATGGTTGTTGCCTATTCTCCATTGAACATTCGCCTTAGAAAGTACCGTAAGCCAAAAACTGAATAATGTGATTTCCTGGGGTAATTTTTGCTGGCAGACAGAAAGAGACAGTTGATGGCCCTGAAAAGAAATTGGAATAGATTGGTATTTAATATATATATGAGAACACTCTATAAGGAATTAGTCACTGTAGCTATATGGCATCTCTTGAGTTCATAAGAGATGTGCCATTTACTGCTAGCAGCTGGTAGAAAGAGCAGAAGGGAGTTGTTGCCCTCCTAACTTGTTTGTATGCTTCATGGAGGACAGAATCCCAACCAGCAAGGTACCTAAGGAATTATGGGAGTTGTAGTTAAAAACATATTTTTTAGTTTTGTCAAGTGCAGTTTGGGTGGCCATTTTAAGAAACAGCATAATAAAATTGCCCCACCAGAGTTCTTCTTCCAAGACACTTTGTAATAATTATAATGTACATAAATTGATAAGACTGATTTAATGATAGATTTATAACCCATTTTTCAAGGCAGTGTCTTTTGGGACAATTTAAGCAACTTTCAAAATTAGAATACTGTCAGTATACAATTAAAACAGAACAACAGAGGAGCAGCAAATTCAGTGCTTGAGGAGGAGGAACTTCATCTTTTAAAAAAACCTTAGGAAAATGCAAAGGTCTTTGCCTCATGGCACAGAGATAACAACTGAGATACCAGGCAAACTTCCCTGGAGAAAGCATTCCATTAGTTAGCTATTTGCCAGCAGCTTGAGATCTAAAACCAGCCTTTCCCTGGGGGATGGGCTGTGTGCCAAAAAAGTAACAGCCTGGTTTTAGGCAAAGTGACAAAAATTTTGGAGAACCAGGCTTTTTCAAAAAAATTACCAAAAGCAGGTGTGGGTTATATGGGTTTGGGATGTGTCCATGATTGTATTGTAAATTTTTCTGCTTTGAAAAACTAATGCAGGGCTAGCATTTGTGCTGCCTGTTTCAGAGTTGTGCTTTTACATTCGGAAATGAAACAGAAACCTATAAAAACATTCAAAGTCCCCAGTTCACTCTGTCTTTCTTTCCTTCTCTCTGTTGCTTTCTCTCATATTCACAAGAAAACAGAATTTATAATGAACCTCTCAAACATTCTACCTCTTGGGAAAGTGAACTGAAACACCCTTTGGGGGGTGTGAGTAACATCTAGTTAGGGGGTGTTATGCATGCATTTTGCTGCTTTGCAGGTGGAGAAGGGCTTTGGCTTTCGGTTGCTAGGAGGGCTTCAAGGAGCTTGGCAGCTCCAGCCGTGCGTCAGGCCAGTCCCTTTGCTAGCTGCCTTGGCAGCATGCCCTGGCTGTCTGTGTCAATAGCGCAGCCAGTGACTCAGGAGGTTGCAAAGCTCCGTGACGGGAACAGGGATGAATGGAGCCCTACAGCCAAGGTGGGGAACAGGAATGGGAGGAGGTGGAGAGGAGAGGAACAAGAAACGTGGCTCAGGCAGGGAGGGGAGGGGAGGAGAGGAAATACAGTCAAAAACCAGCTACCTGTGATGGTGGACTTCATCTGCAATCCACACAACAAGGGGGTGTATTTCTAAACCAATGTGCACCCTCTTATGCTATTAAAAGGGGAAATACAGGATATATTGCAGCTACGCCTTGCCTGTGTCCATATGAGAGAATAAGGCCCAAGACATTTGCAGATAGTGTGAAAAATCCAGATTCCATCTTTGTTCTCATTGCATGCTTGTAACTCACACATGTGGTCCAGTGGGAAGTCTCATTAAACTGAAACCTGCTTCTTCCCTACTTCATTTCAGTAGTGTTTGTTTAGGAGACTGGGATTCTTTCTCTAGGTCACATCTCTGTGACAACTTCTAAGGGACAGTCAATCATTTTTGAGTCCTGCTTCCAAGTATAGTCAGTCTTCTACATTTGAAGATTTGATTAAAATGTTCTCTAGGAAGCTTTAGGTCCTCCAGTGAAACTCAATGGGCAATCTCTGCCAGATATTGACCATAGAATCATACTGTAGGACCCACAGAGAACATATCTCTAGGAATCACCTGGGAGTTGACTATAGAACCGTACTGGAGGACCTTGAGATCCAGATTTTTCAAGTGGGCTTTATTTTTTTAAAAATTTTATTTAGTTTTTCCACTTCTGCAGGGGTCTTGTACCCTTTACCCCACAAAATGCGGAGGTCTAGTAGTAAATCACGGTTCCTGTTTTATCATGTTTTCTACCAGTGATTACTCGAGCTTTTCTAGAAATTTTGACTGGGGAATATGGATGCTGTCATACTTATCTGGAGGTTATGTGGTGGGGAAGGCTGGGTCAGAGTGTCTTACCAACAGCAATGTGGATTCTTTGAATGACATTATGCATTGCTTCACTTCAAAATGTGGAAATGAGATTATTTTGCTGAGTTAGACTCTGGACATCTGGGCCCTCTGTCCAACCCTTCTGAAACCTGGGGTTTCTGCCTGGTGGTGGGGAATATTAACATATTATCACCTTTTGTTACATATTTCATTGTTCAACATTAATCTACCTTCCAGGTTCAAGAAGTTAAATTGGACTGTGGGGAATTGATGGCCTCTTTAACTTTTGTGCCTGTACAAAATTGCTAGGTTGTTGTCTTTGGCACAGGCTACAGTTTCACAACTTGCTGCTGCTGAGTATTTTGAACTGTTTGTAACCTTCTGCCAGGATGATAAAATTTTGTTTCCTAATATATCTTTAACCAACAGGGCAAAACATGCCATTAACTTTTTAAAATCAGCTGAAGACCAGCCATATGCAGAATAAAGGGAAACAGTGCAAAGTAGCATTTAGCAGTTTGAAAAATCAAGGTGTGGGGCAGTTTAGAAACATCTTGATTTTGAGATTTGGCATGCTTTATTTTTTTTTTAATCATAGTTGTATTTTTCAAAATCCTCTAGATAGCAGTCATTGGCCATGGAGACTGTAAGAGTTTGGGAAGTATAATGCCACAAAAATAATATTTCCAAAATACTGATATTTCTATTTCATCACTTACTTCAAAATGTAGCGAGCTATTCAGCAGTGTCTGTGGGTTCATTGTATAGCATGGATTCTGGTCTTCTGCTCCAAAATCTTGCCTCACTAGTACTATTTTTGAAAAAGTAGAAAGGTATGCCATGCTTTGTGTATCAACTGCCTGAGGCTCACAGATCTTGATGTTGCATAAACAGAGAGGAAACTTCCTTCCAAAGTCTAACTGCAATCCCTCTGCATAAATTGTGCATATTTGGCACCAGGCCTTGCATGCTGCTCTTTCATTTTCAGGAAATAATTTTTGGCAAGTTGGGAAGTGTGACACGTTTTCTCTCAGCAGTGAAGCCTTCCTGCCAACTGGGGTGACCAAGAGGCCGGAATCTACAGTCTTTTGGCAGACTCAAAATCCTGATCCAATCTTTGCTGTTCCCTTCTCCCTCTAACTTGCGACCCTGAAAACCAAAAGACAGATTTAAAGATCACTAGATTTGAAACCAAAAGGCCCAGGAAACAAGGGGTTTCCTGCATCTTTGAACTCAGGACACCTTTGAACTGGTGTTGTGGTCTGAAAAAGGCCTTTGTGATTCAGACCTGTTGTACAAGCATTTTAAGCTCAATGTTGCAATCCTGGTATCTAAAATTCTGGACATCTATTTTCAAAGTATATGTATGGGATAAGGTTGCTACATGACTAGATATTATGCGTCTTGACAGCCACAAATCCTTTATAATCTTTATTACTCTTAAATGTTATTTTTTCCAATGAAAGAAAAAGAGAACTGCATCTTCAGAAGCCTTCAGTGGGAGCAGATCTTACCTAAAACAAGGCAATTCCCTGCCCACATCAGTGGAACCTGATGGAGACAGAAGTTTTACGACATCTGGCAATTGAGGGGAACAATTTGGTCATGCTTGTTATGCAAGGGAATGGAGCCCGGGCACAAATGTATTTATTTAGAGATGTTTAATGTAAGCATGTGTAGGCAGCAAATAGTTAAAAGTGGCCATTGTAAACTTGCCTGCAAGGCTACAATACATTAACTATACCATACTGCAGGTTCTTTTAGCCTGCATGATATACTGCTACCTACCTAATTGCAGTCATTTTTTTAAAAAAAATGCTATATTCACAGCTTTTTTGTTTTCAGTTGTAGCCTTGTCCATTACATATCATATCATCCTCTATGACAGTGGTTCTCAACCTTTCTAATGCCGTGACCCCTAAATACAGTTCCTCATGTTGTGGTGACCCTCGACCATAAAATTATTTTGTTGCAGTTCAAATTGTTCCCCTCAATTGCCAGATGTTGTAAAACTTCTGTCTCCATCAGATTCCACTGATGTGGGCAGGGAATTGCCTTGTTTTGTTGCATTTCATAACTGTAATTTTGCTACTGCTATGATTTGTCACGTAAATATCTGATATGCAGGATGTCATAAATTTCATTGTCATAAATTGAAATGAAATTTATGACAATGAAATGAAATTAATGCATAGTGATTAATCACAAAAACAATATGTTTGGAGGAGTATGGACAACAGATGATGGTATTTGCAGTACCTTCGACCAATTCAGCTATGACTTCCACAGCCGAGACCCCCCATGAATGACAGATCTGGACCAAACTTGGCATACAGAACTCCCGTGACCAACAGAAAATACTGGAGCAGTTTGGGAGGAATTGAAAGTGAGTTAGGAGAGATGTAGTTCACCTACATTTGGAGAGCACTCTGAACCCAAACAACCCTGGATCTGAACCAAATTTGGCACAGATACTCAATATACTCAAAGTTGAGCACTGGTGGAGTTGTGGGGGATAGATTTTGTCATTTGGGAGTTGTAGCTGCTTAGATTTATAGTTCACCTACAATCAAAGAGCATTTTGAACTCTACCAACAATGAAATTTTACTAAACTCCATGACCAACAGAAAATACTGGAGAGGTTTGGGGGAGTATGGCCAACAGATGATGTTGTTGAACGTATTACAAATTCCATCATCTATTATACTTAACAATTGATATACAGGGTTAGTCAAAATGCATAGGCCAATAAACCATTGTATAGTAGTGTTAAGCACTTACTTTAAAGTTGTAATATCTTTGATGATGCTCTGTGCTCCCCCCGGCCTGCATGCATTGTGTGGGAGAGCGGCAAAGGGCCCTTCACGCGCCTCCTGCACGTTGCTATTCATGCCCAGCGCACCGCAGGGATGGTGCGCTGGGAGCAGCGGAGGGGCCCTTCGCTTCCCCCCCCCCCCCCGTGCATTGCTTTTTGCTGGGTCTGCAGCTTGCGGGAAGGGGAGGCAATGGGCCCTTCATTCTCTCCTTGTTGCCTTTTTTTGCCGCTTTCAGCTCTCCATGGGCCACAGGGCCAATGGAGCACTGAAAGTGGTGAAAAAAGGCAGCAGGGGAGGAAATGAAAGGCCTGCTGCCGAATGGCGAGGCGGGCTTTGCGCGAGGCCATGCCTCGCTGAGGACCCCTCTCCCGCCTCGCTCCCTCGCTGGATGGCGAAAGTGCGAGGCGGGCAAGGGGGCCTTGCGCGAGGCCAGGCCTCGTGTGGAGGACCCCTCGCCTGCCTCTCTATATGGTGAGAGTGTGCGGCAGGCGAGGCGGGCTTCGCGCGAGGCCAGGCCTCGCGCATAGGAGCCCTCGCCTGGCCCGCGCCCTTGGGGCGGGGCCAATGGAAGTGGCCTCGTGACCCCTCTGAAATGGCCAGGTGACCCCCCTGTAGGTTGCGACCCCCAGGTTGAGAACCGCTGCTCAATGAAAAAGAGGTTCCGGGTTAGAAATCTGGAGAAGAAAACATCATGTGAGTTTTTCTTCTATGTTTAACGTAATAAGTTCTGAGAACCATATACCATGAGTCTGGGAAATGTGTGCCATTTGCCCTCCATCCCAGGTAGGAAAATGTCTTGGACCAGTTTTGATCGCAAAATGTTCCCGTCTCCTTGTAGATTTAAAGAAGATGAGTCAAATGGTTAATGTATTCACTGTGTTTTTGTTTTGATTTGTTTTGTTTTGCGCTGGTGGGAAATACTGTTTCCTGTTAGGACTGAAACTGGTAATATTATCTTTGTGAGATTAAAACAAACAATTTCTGATAGTGAATTAAATTTGTTAACTGATTGCTGTTTATCAGGCCTGAGTACAAATCAAAACATGCATTACTTTTGCTCCTGATAATTTTTTAAAGATTATCATTATAGATTAAATGGTACTCGTGTCCGACTCTGGGAAGTGGTGCTCATCTCCATTTTTAAGCCGAAGAGCTGGCATTGTCTGCAGACACCTCCTAGGTCATTAGGCTAGTATGACTGCATAGAGCACTGTTACATTCCCATTGGAGCGCTACCTATTGATCTCACATTTGCAAGTTTTCGAACTGCTAGGTTGGCAGAAGTTGAGGCTAACAGTGGGAGCTCACCCTGCTCCCTGGAATCGAACTGCCAATCTTTCGGTCAGGAAGTTCAGCAGCTCAGCAGTTTAACCTGCTGCACCACCGGAGGCTCCTAATGATTATAATAATAGTTTTATTCTTTTAAAGGTTCCAGAATTCCTTTGCACTCAGTTTTAATATGGTATTATCCATCTTTGCCCTCCTTACATGTTTTACTGTTTTTACTGTCTTGTCAACATTGTAGAGGTGTTAATTCTGGCTTTCCTGCAGCTACATTTCCACAGTTTATATGTATTTACTTTGGAATATACAACTCTCAGAATCCCACAGTCATTGTAAACTTGGCCCACCTCCCCAAAATGGGACTTGCTTCCATTCTAGTACTACCATTTCTCCTGAACCTGTTGAGACAGATGTGGAGCTGGGCCTGCAAACATTTAGCTTGCAGACCCTGCTGTCAGTGTTGTCTTGTTCCCACACATGACCTCCACCCTTGCGTTGTTCTGTCTGCATATTCAACCAAGCACAAATTATGTAATCAGTGACCTTTCACCCACACCCCAGTTTCACAGACAAACCAACCCAGTAGGTATCATTCATGGGGATGTGCATTTTGTTTGTCTCCAGCAGGGGGCAGTGTGTCATTCCTTCATGCAGCAAGAATTCATCCAAAGCAGGAACACTCTTGTCAGCCAAAGGACATAATCGCACACGCACACAGCCGGGCAGCGCATAGCAGCAACACAGATCCCATAGTCTATAAGAAGAAAGCCTTGGATTGATCTGAACAAGCATCGACTTCTGCCACCTCTCAGTTTCCCTCAGGTGTAAGATGAGAGCACTGGCAGCATTACCTAGGTTCTGCATGTGCCCTAAGAGATGCCAAGTCGTTATTATAACTATGTTCCAAACAATGAGGTGGGGGCGAGTTAGCAGGATTTGCTGCCTAACTTCAGATACATGACAATAGATTCCAGATGTGAATAATCCTTCATGATCGAAAATCCTGATAGACATATAACTGGCAAACCATTGAGGAAGAGTTAACTGTGATGCTATTTTGTTTGCTATGTTGGCTTTCTACCTGCAAGGAATTTTGGACATTGGAGGCCATTCAAAATTTGGTCAGCCATTGGTCAACCCAGTCTATTCTTCCACATCCTCACTTGACCTCCTCATACTACTCTATTTTTAGATGTTAGTGAACCAAGCCATTGACTTGTTGTATTTATTTTTTCCTTTTCTTTTCATAATACATCTTTGGGATTAGAGTAGCAACCAATTGGTATTACAGAAGTCACCCAACTGTTTTGTTTTCAATCTGTTTTCAATTGCATTCTTTCTTGGTTCCAAAGGAAGCTCTGATTTTTTCCCTTCTCACCACAACCCAGCAAGTTAAGTGATGAGCATCTACACTGAGTAGCAGATTTGAATATGTCTCCACAATTTAAGTTGAGCCATTATACCATACTGTCTGTTTTGCTGAATCAAGATATGCTGTCATAGAATCAGATTTGGAAGAGACCCCAAGAGCCATTCATCTCAACCCACTGCCATATAGGGGACACACAATCAAAGCACTTCTGACAGATGGCCACCCATAATAGTACTTGTTTTGTTAACAAATATATGCCAAACCCAAATCTGATTCACTGTCGTACTATGTGGCTTCTAAATGTACATTAGGGATTATCCACATGGGTCATTTTTTCACCCTTAAGGGCTAGAAATCTGCTTTTAATTTTAAGATGAGATGCTCAGAATGCTGACTTCTGTGTCTCATGCCATGTTCTCTGTGTATTTGGTGCCACTGGCAAATGCACAGAGCTCCTGGATGTAAATATTCTTAGTGTATGCCTCCCTTAACAAAGTAGATGTGTTCCTGGGATTTCTTTTTTTCCCCCCAGAAAATTTGGTACTAGAGGCAGTAATGCATAGGGTTTAGGTTCCTTCACAAAAAAAGATGGCTGAAAATGTTTCAGCAGACATTTTATTCACAACGAACAGCCTAGTTAGCTAAGCCTTGCACTAGTAAAGAAAAATATATTGAATCTTGTAGAAATCATGTAGATTCCTCTGAAATATATGGCTTTTTCTTTCATGAACTCCCACTTTTCTCAATAGGATTGGCTGCAGCAAAATGACATTCTATCCCAGCTTAAGCTTTATGGGTTGCTTTGTTTACTGAACATTTTGGTGCTGCAGCCAAATAAAAATCACTATTTTAAAATTGTAACTATAATGATAACCAACTACTTGCATCCATCTCACCTGGTTGGAGGCGTCTAGGAGTTGTAGTCCCAAAATAACTTTCTGAGTTGTGGAAATCGTAACTACAGCTGTTTTTGAAAACATTTCCCAAGCTCTGGTCATTGCTCTTTGCTATTTCTCATTAACAAAAATGTATCCTTGTAAAGAGAAAAAGCGGGGTATAAATAAACATAATAATAATATCCTGATATCATCATGAAACCACACCCAGTTAACAGCTGGCTTGCCATTCAGGTCCACAGCCCTAGAACAGATGTCTATCAAGTGACTGAGCTAGCCCAGAACATCTGTCTCTGTGAAGTTTCCTTGTGCCTCTTGTCTTTTCCCAACATCCCCATGACGAGAAAAAAAAGTTGAACAAATGTCTGGAAAAACTGTCCATCACTAAGCATCCACTCGTGACTATTTTGTATGGCTTAGGTGACCTAGATAAGTTAACATACTTTGTACATCAGTTGCTAGTAATTATCAGGTTACTTGAAGTAGGATTGCAAGAGCCCAGATCCTTTTCATCATAATAATAATAATAATAATAATAATAATAATAATAATAATAATACTTTATTTATATTCTGTTCTATCTCCTTGAGGGGACTCAGGGCGGATTCCAGCATACACAAATACAAAGGCAAACATTCAATGCCTAGAAACAATGAAACACAAATAAAGGTAAAGGCTCTGAGGAGTGGTGCTAATCTCCAGCTATGGGGGGTAATGCTCATCTCCATTTCTAAGTCGAAGAGGCTGTGTTGTCTGTAGACACCTCCTGGATCATGTGGCTGGCATGACTGCATGGTGCGTCGTTTATCTTCCCACCATTGATCTACTCACATTTGCATGTTTTCAAACTGCTAGTTCAGTAGCTCAGCAGTTTAGCCCATTGCACCACCGCAACATGCATATTGCTACCAAATCAGGTGGCCTTCTCTTGACTTTTCCTTCCTTGTACATTTGTCTGTTGAAATTCATAGTGCTAGCTTTGACCCAGTCCGCCTATTTGTTAAGTCAACTTGAATTCTGATTCTGTTTTCTGAGATTTTTGTTACCATTCTCTGTTGGGTGTCTTCTGCAGATCTGGTGAGCATCTCTTCTTTTCCTTCATCCAGGTGAGCAACATTGGGCCCAAGGCAGAATCCTATACTCCAATTGTCCTATGCCCCAATGTTCCAAGAACCCCATTGTCAGTTCTACCCAGGATGCCAAGGAACCATTGGTGAACATTATTTGGGCTCAGCACATCATCCTCCTATAAACCAACCTATTCCACGTTTTCCCAGTTTTTCTATGACAATGTCACAGGGGACTCTGTAAAATACCTTACTATAATCCAGATGTACTGTATGACAGCATAACCCTGATCTACCAAACTTGTAACTGTATCAGAAAAGAGAGATATTAGCCCAGTACAATTTGTTTTTGAGAAATGCAGCCTAGCTGCCAGTAATCACAGCCATCTTCCTTTTGCAATCTTCTGTATTTTCCTAATATTTCTTCTGGTTTTTTTTTTTTTAAAAAACAAAAACTATAACAGGTTTGTTGGTGTGGGGAGGGGAACCTTGAGTAGCTACATAATGCTTTACAATTGGTAAGACTAGGAGATGTCAATTTTGAGACATGTGTGCTATGAGGATTGAGTTCATTCTACCCCTCTCCATGTTTTAGATGGATATACTGATCTGCATTCCTTTTCATGGTGCCCCACGAATAAAAGCTCTCCTATATACCTGTAAATGATCTAGTGCAGTCTCTGGGTGGGCATAAGATGTCTTTGCTAGACTTTCAACCTTTAGGGATCTTTCCTTCATAGACATAAGAAAACTGCTTGCCTGGGAGAGGATGCTGAAGCTTAGAATATTTATTTTTATTTATCGTGTCATCCGCAACCAGAACATTGTATTACATTTCTAACAGAACAAAACAAACAAACAGATAAAAAAACCACAAAATACAAATTTTGCAAACTTGGTAGCTGATTAAATGTTCTTTGACCAGTATCTGGCCACTTGGAGTGCCTCTGGTGTTGCCGCAAGAAGGTCCTCCATCGTGCATGTGGCAGGGCTCAGGTTGCATTGCAGCAGGTGGTCAGTGGTTTGCTCTTCTCCACACTCGCATGTCGTGGATTCAACTTTGTAGCCCCATTTCTTAAGATTGGCTCTGCATCTCGTGGTGCCAGAGCGCAGTCTGTTCAGCGCCTTCCAAGTCGCCCAGTCTTCTGTGTGCCCAGGGGGGAGTCTCTCATCTGGTATCACCCACGGATTGAGGTGCTGGGTTTGAGCCTGCCACTTTTGAACTCTCGCTTGCTGAGGTGTTCCAGCGAGTGTCTCTGTAGATCTAAGAAAACTATGTCTTGATTTAAGTCGTTGACGTGCTGGCTGATACCCAAACAAGGGATGAGCTGGAGATGTCTCTGCCTTGGTCCTTTCACTATTGGCTGCTACTTCCCGGCGGATGTCAGGTGGTGCAATACCAGCTAAGCAGTGTAATTTCTCCAGTGGTGTGGGGCGCAGACACCCTGTGATAATGCGGCATGTATCATTAAGAGCCACATCCACTGTTTTAGTGTGGTGAGATGTGTTCCACACTGGGCATGCGTACTCAGCAGTAGAGTAGCATAGCGCAAGGGCAGATGTCTTCACTGTATCTGGTTGTGATCCCCAGGTTGTGCCAGTCAGCTTTTGTATGATATTGTTTCTAGCACCCACTTTTTGTTTGATGTTCAAGCAGTGCTTCTTGTAGGTCAGAGAACGGTCCAGAGTGACTCCCAGGTATTTGGGTGCGCTGCAATGCTGCAGTGGGATTCCTTCCCAGGTAATCCTCAGAGCTCGGGATGCTTGTCTGTTCTTAATGTGAAAGGCACATGTCTGTGTTTTAGATGGATTAGGGATCAGTTGGTTTTCCCTGTAATAGGCAGTTAGAGTACCTAGAGCTTCAGAGAGCTTCTGTTCAACCATCTCAAAGCTCCCTGCTTGAGCGGTAATGGCACGATCATCAGCATAGATGAAACTCTCTGTCCCTTCTGGCAGTGGCTGGTCATTTGTGTAGATGTTGAACATGGATGGAGCGAGCACGCTCCCCTGAGGCAGGCCGTTCTTCTGTTTCCGCCATCTGCTTCTCTGGCCCTGGAACTCAACAAAAAAGCTCCTGTTTTGTAGCAGGTTTCCTATGAGACGGGTGAGATGGTAGTCCTTTGTGATATTATACATTTTTCTCAGGAGGAGGCGGTGGTTCACAGTATCATAAGCCGCTGACAGGTCTATGAAGACAGCTCCTGTGATCTGCTGCTTTTCAAAGCCATCTTCTATGTGCTGAGTCAGGTTCAGCACCTGCGATGTGTAGCTTTTGCCTTTCCTGAAGCCAGCTTGCTGTGGAATCAGACATGGGGGACATGAGAGAAGCCTCCTCGCAGGATTGCAAGACATCTAGGCGTCCCCTGGGCAACGTCTTCGTAGACGGCTGATTCTCTCGATCCAGAAGCAACCAGAGACGACTTGCAGCATGCAAACAAGCAAGCAAAACAACCAATGGACCTTTTCAGGACCAACCATGACAATAATCTCAATCAACATCGAAGGCATGTCAGCTGCCAAAGAACAACTGCTTTATGAACTGTGCCGAGATAAGAAATGTGACGTGCTGTGTGTCCAAGAAACACACAAGGATGAATGACAGAAACGACCAAAAGTTCCAGGAATGATCCTAGTAGCGGAAAGACCACATGCGCAGTATGGAAGCGCTGTCTTTGTCAAACCAGGCCTCCAAGTCAGCAGTGCCCACAACACTGAAGAAGCTTAGAATAACCTGCTCTGATTCACACAGTGGTTTCAGAAAGTGTGTTGGCTGTTGCCAAAGTTCATGTCAGTGAGTGAGTGACCCAACACACCTCTTTTGCAAGTAAATGTGGCTGAAACTGGGAAAGCATACATGGGAAGTTTGCCTGCCACTAATTTCACAGTTAAGGAATTAATTGACTGAGTCTGAAATGGGTGGCCAAGGTTCCTCTAGAAATCACCAGTGAAAAACCTCCCACCTTTCTCAAACCATCCCTTCTAGATGTGGCCACAAATGGCATAGCAATGCCTTTCATTGTGACAATCAACACATTTGCTCCCAAGGAGAGGCCAAAACTTCAGACACTCTGTTGACCAGTATCTGTTTATTATACATACCACTCACACCAACCTCAGACTTTCCACGATAACCAGTAGCAAATAGAAAACACTTTGTCCCAAGCATCTGTGAAAATTACAGCTGAACACAAAGCTTGAGGAGGAGAACAGGTGACATTCCCCACTCCTAATCCAAATCCCAGCACTCTGGTCTTGGGCACCTGGATCTGGTACAACTTTGATAGCCAGGCAGTGCTGCAGATGAGGGGAACTGGAAACCTAATACACCTGAGCACAGTAGGTTGGGAAGGAAGCTTTGATCTATCACATTGCATGGCTAATTTGCCTAGCCTATGCTTGTGGATGAAATGGAAACTTACATTGACATTAAGAATTCCAAGGACAGAAGTAACACCCTTGTGTTCTTGGATAATTTGTCTAAAGTAACTGCCAACCTGTCCTAGTTCCTCATTTGAAGCTTTAAATATTTCTCATAACCTTACAAGTTGAAGGAACTTGCCATTCCCTGTTGGTTCCCTTTTTAAATCACTTGATTCTGTGGTCAAAATAAAAATCTGAAAGTGGAGATGGGGAAAACAGCAAAACACCCTCTAAGCAACTTTATTTTGAAGTACAATCTGGGTTGCCTTGGGCAACAAAAAGTGGCTTTTAGTGAAGTGCCCTGGCAAGCAGATGTGGAATGGAGCATATTGTCCTTTCTATCCAAGCTAGTGAATTTTTTTTTGCCACTCTAGTAAATTTGGTTGGCTTTTTTTTACAAGGCAGCTGTACACCTTAAAGAATAAATGTATTTCTTCCTGCCTATTTTTCCATGGCTCAGGATCATTTCATCATGCTGACTAATGTATTGAGAGCTAAAATGGGGGAAAGTAATTGTGGTCTTTTAAAATATTTAGTTGTGATACTTACAGTCCACTTCTCCCTGTGTAGTCTCCCACTCAAGTTCTTTGCTGGGTCTATACCAGGCATAGGCAAACTTGGCCCGTCCAAGTGCTTTGGGCTTCAACTCCCACAATTCCTAACAGCCACAGACCCCTTCCTTTCCCCCCTGAGGCTGTCAGGAATTATGGGAGTTGAAGTCCAAAACACCCGGGCGGCCCAAGTTTGCCCATGCCTGGTCTATACCATCTGAATTTCAATAGTTTCATAGCTGTAGGTTGACATGGATTGTTCTTCTCTCCCCTCCATTTTGGGAAATAAATCTGTGTTCACATATCTCAAGTGAGTTTGATGAGAGGAAGACCTTATTACAGAGGAAATCACTGCCAAGGCCAAACCAGCTGCCATCAGAGAAAGCAGCCCTTGTCCAGGTTGCTCCTCTTCTTGGAGCCAGACTACAACTCCCATGGCCCCTTGGGTGGGAGGGGGCACAATGAGCATGCCCAGGCTCTGACTTCTGCCTCCCTCCTCCTCCTCCTCCTCCTCCTCCCTCTGCCTCCTCTCCTGCATCCTCCCACCCTGCTCTGCTGCATCAGCACCAGCCTCTCTCCATCCTTAGAGCATCTTTCTCCTCCCAGCTTGGCTGAGCAGGGAAGCTCCGTTTTATCCATTACTGCAATTACCAGTAACCTCCCCCCTCTCTCTCCCCCCACCCCCAACCTTCAGCCTGCTCCTCCTCCACCCCAAAGAAGAGGGGTTCTTGCCAGCTGCCGTGTCTCACTGCTGTGCCACAGGGAGGGTGGGGAAGAAAACCCACTGAGGACCCGGAACCTCGCAAGGAAGCGCAATGAAGGATCGTACCCAGGAGCTGAGAAGTGTAAGATGCCATTTCTTTCTTTCTCTCCCCCCCCCCCCTTACTTGTGTGTGTGGTGATGGTGGGGGGGGTCTGTTTCCCACCTTCAGCAGAACAGATGGAGGTGGGAAGATTACCAGTATCCTGAAAATGTATTTTAAGCATATATTTCTATCTCCGGTCACCTTGTATTTTATGAAACTATCTCTAATCTCCAAGGATGCAGTGAGAAGGAGAACACAGTATGGCTAAATGGCGAGTGGGATAGGGAGAAGGAAGGTTTGAATATGAGCTAAATTGCTAGTGGGATTAGTGCATGAGGATGTCTCCAATATACAAAATGGGGGACAGCAGGTTTGGAATGGGGGCTCATCACTCTGTAGCAAAGGAAAAGCAGCTGATGGTGACATTTTGGTGGTGGGGAATCTCTCCAGAGAACAATATCTAGAGTTAAATGTAGAGATGGAGGGAGGATTTCAGCAGGTCTCTCCAATCCTGTGAAGTATTGGGGAAAGGGAAGATTTTGATCCACTCCCCCCACCAATGCAGCCTGTAGACATGGGGGGGGGGGGTGTTGATTTTTATAGGTCACCCAATCACTTCCCGAAGAGGGATGCAGTTGGAGAGAAAGGATAAATCCTTAAAACATCAAATATGTCAGGAAGTGTGTAAGTAGGGGTGGGGGGAAGGAGGAAGAACTTTCTCATTGCTCCCCCTTTCATCAGTTTGTTGGGAAAAGGATAGATAAATTCTCCCTTCTCCCTCCCTTGCAGGGAGGGGGTTGACGGTTGAGTCCAAATGGAGATGATAGATTTTGTCTGAAGGGAAGAGGGTATGTAGGTGAGAGGAGAGTTAAATATCGTAATGCATTAATACCATCTTCTGATTAGCATGAAGCAAAAGTGGTTTTACCGAGTGATTGAGGGGGGAAATCATTTCCTAGGCCCCTTCCACACAGCTGAATAAAATCCCACATTATCTGCTTTCAACTGGAATATATGGCAATGTGGACTCAGATAACCTAGTTCAAAGCAGATATTGTGAGATTTTCTGCCTTAATATTCTGGGTTGTATGGCTGTGTGGAAGGGCCCCAAGATCTCTCCTCACAACTGCCATTTTATAAGATAGCACCTTCCATATGAACCTCTATGCCCCAGTCTGCTTCCCTCCTCCTTTTCTGGTTTGCTGAGATAGGATGTGACTCTCATTTCTATTTAAGCCTGGAGACACATTGCAAATCTTAGGCTTCGGTTCCCTCCCTCCAGTTTCCCCCTCCCTTTCCCATGGAGTCATTCATATAAATCATTTGCAGTCTGTACGTAAAGCAATGAGAAATGACGGGGTGGAGGGAGGTAGGAAAAGTGGGGTGACCAAATGGGAGGGAGTCACTTTCTTGGAGCTATCTCCTGTCTTGTTGATCTCAAGTTGAGATGATTAGTGATCTTCCATTCATGCGTCTTTGCATATATATAGTCAAGTCACTTTTCTTCAAAATGATATATTTGGACAGTTATACCGCAGTTATATGTTATCGTCTATTCAGTTGCAACTTGTGTATGTTTTTCTGTGCAGTCTTTTGCTTTGAATGTTAGAAATGTTATTTCTCTTTGTGTTCAACATGGACTCTTCTCAGTAGAATAGATATATTTTGGCAGTGGCTGGGAATTAGAAGAGGCACATAATTGTGTTGTGTGTTTTTTTGCATTATTTTTGCCAAATCATTTAGACTTCCTTCCCCCTACATTTGTGTTTATTTAGGAGTGGGCTTGCTTAATGGAAAAAGAAGCTTTCTAGTGTGATAGTTCTATATAGGGATTGAGGAATCAGAAAAAACATCCCTTGCTCCTAACAATTTAATTGCAATTCTGGTGAAATAATTCAGTGACCTTTCCCAGAATTGCATGGTAGTTGTCCCCTCAAGCTTTGCATTTTGCCTTTCACATTAAAGTGTGTATAAGAGAGAGAGGATGTTTAATAATCACCATTCCCATAGCTTCCATCTGCAAAGAGAAGAGAGTTGAGCTATTCTTCCCCACTTCTTTTTTTAAAGGGGGGGGATTTTATGTTATATACAGTGACAGTAAAAGCATTGTGATATATGTGTACATGTGTATGTGTATAAATATATATTGATATAAGTGTGCAGCTCCTCCCCTCTCCTGCTTTTGCCCTCCCCTTTATTCTGCATGGATTAAAAACAGACATAATACAGCTGATATGCATACCGACTCCAGTTCTGGGAATATCTTTGGTGGATGCTTATATCGGGTGATGGTGGTATGATCTACGTTTAGATCTGCAGAAGACAAATTGGGGAGGAAAAAGCCCAACCGAATAAAGCCTTTCTCTCCCTACTCCCCACAAAGAAATCTCCTCTTTGCCAGCGGGTAGAGAATGGGTTCCAACATTTCTGCCTACCCTTCTGGCTGGGCAAGAGAAAATGGCATTTGCTTTATCGTTGGCGCATTGTGCATTGGAGGGGGGGTTATGATGGAGGAGACGGTTTTGCTGCAGGAGCCAAAGGCTGTGTGTATGTGTCTGTATGTCTCTCTCTCTTCCTCTCCCCCTTTCCTTTAACCCCCACCCTACGCCTCTTCTCTGTGTTGATCGTGTTGGTAGCTGAATGCAGTAGAATAGAAAGCATGCACAAACACTGACACACAGAGAGAAGGAGAAAGAGAGAAGTGGAGTGGAGGGGAAAAGAGATAGAATGGTTAGAAAAGCATTTGTGTTGGCAGAAAGGAGGAGGCTGGTAGCACCAAATGTGGTGACAGTCAATCTAGTGGGGGCAGGCAGGAAAATGCACCCCCTAAGGCAGCCCGTAGGATGTGTGAGCTTACAAAATCCTGCAGTCCTCAGTCAGGTTACTCAGCTCTTGAAGGTAGAGGGAAAATTCCTTTGCAAGTATAATAAACCAGTGGGGGGAAGACCCCCTGTTACAAGTCTGTTTCTTTCCTCCTGAGCTGTTTCAATCCAACTCAACCTCAGCAAAGTGCATCAAATTAGTAAACTGAATGGGTACTAAACTTCTCCCTTCCCTACAGTGCACTGGGGATGGGAGGGCAGGCACTGTCTTAAATGCTTCTGAAAAGACATTCAAGTTCAGGATATGGAGACCCTGTGCAGCCACAGGTTCATTGCAGTGGGTTACTTGCAGTAGGTTTGATTGCAGTGGATGAGAGGCAACAGTTGCTCTGGAAAGGAAGCATCCCCTTTCCACGCACACACACACACCAGATTGAAGCTGCTTTGCATTCAGTTCTCAAGAGTCCCATAAAACAGTCACCCTTTGCAGCTCCCTCTGAATTCTAGATCTTTATTAAGCATCGGCAGCATACCCAGAAGGCTTGCCATGTGCAGAAAATATATGTAACCAGATTGGGGAGATTCATGGATTGAAATGTGAGGAGCGAGGCTCAGGTGGAAAGAATCAGATGGCAGGTGGAGACGCAGGTAAGCTGAGATTTTGTTGAAGGTCTTGAGAGGGACTTCAAGGAGGAGAAGAATGGAGAAGGCTGTTTTGAAGTTTGGCAAATTTAAGGAGACAAAGCAAGGCTATACAGCAGATTAAAGTATTTGATTTTTTAAAATAAGGAATGTAAGGAAATAGAATCAAGCTGAAGATTGATTTCTTCTCCTTTTTATCAGAATAAAGTGTACCTTGCTTTTCTTTACTTGTCATACGTTTGAAACAATTTAAAAAGGAAGGGCAAAGAAGGAGCAAAAAATGCCTCCTTCCAAGAGTAAACAGTGACAACTTAACCCTAACTTAACAGTGACAAGCATAATAATAATAATAATAATAATAATAATAATAATAACAATATGACTTCATTTATATTCTGCCCTATCTCCCCAAGGGGACTCAGGGCAGATTCCAACAAATAAAAACATTCAATGCCTTAATAGAGCAATACATTCAGACATGAAAACGCAAAATAACCCATCATGCAAAAGCAATTTATAACATGACAAATGGAATTAAATAACATAAGCTATCAAGTAAAATAATATCTAACATAAAACATGAAACATCAACATCAACATCAGCATCAATTTACAGAAGCAATCCTATGAATAACTGTTAAAAATGTCCAGCAGTGTTCTAGAACCAGACAAGCCAAGAGCTTTTTGAACAAGAGAACTTTTCTTCATTGGTGACAGAAAGAGTAATGTCAGATCTCTCTGAGGAGAGCATTTTACAAAGTCAGTTTGGCTACGTAGAAGGCCTACCCACTTTCCTAGCTTCACAGGCACCTATTATGGGCTCCCTATGGAAGCAGCCCATAATGTGCCCTGGTCTCAGCTCAATAAGAACATCAAAGAACCTGACAATACATCCAGAAACAGCCATCTAGTGCTACCTGAAGATCAGTCTAATACACTATCCAATAATTTGGCAGATACATTTTGCAATATCCAACATTGTTCATATTTTAAAAGGTTGATAACCGTAGTCTAGCCTGCAGGTTACCAGAGTAGGAATGACTGTGGCAATGTCCAGCTAACCAAGGGGGAGTCATAGATTCACCAACTGAATCTTGTAGAAACCCTCGAAATCCAACACTGGTGTTCTGGTTCATATTGCAAATGTCAGGCTTCTAAAATTTGAATTTCCAAGAAAAGAAGTACCTAGAGGTACAATTAGAAGAAAAAGACAGATCAGTGCTGGATAACGTATTGTATACCAATATAGAGAACAGAGGGAGGAATTGTAGACTTCCCTGTAATTAGCTTACTGGTTGTTTTTATATGTTCAGCTTTCAAAAACAGCTAATGAATAGTTTGGGAAGGGAAAGCCTCACAAAGCATGGGTGTTGATGCATGTGAAGATGTGAGATGAGAGACAGAGAATCCAATAAGACATTGCTATATTACGTTATAGATAATACTATAAAAATGAGGAAATATAATTACATTCCTTCTCATATTCCCAACTTAAAAACAAGTATGGTGTTTTGTGAATCCTCAATATCATTTACCCAACAGACAAACCAATGTATATCAGTCTTCTTGGATGACTATTTGAGTTAAAGTTTAACTTTTCTTCAGAAAGTTTAAATTTACGAGTTTTGTAACACAGTTCTTGTCTTGAGTAAAAGTGTACTGAGAGTTGTAGTTTATGGAGTAATGCATTATATTATATTTGATTTTATGCTACATGTGTTGAAGGGGTTTGTTGTTATAATTATGGGATTTGATTTATACTTTGGTACCATTTTGACCTGTTGTATGTTATATGTGTACCCTGGAGTGCCTTGAAAGTCGCCTCGAGTCCCTTCAGAGAGATGTTGGTGGGATATAAATAAAGATGATGATTATATAGAAAATGCAGATTTTAAGTAAAAACGTGTTCAATTCAAATGTATTTTTAGAAAAAGACATGGAAAACTGGACAAGAACGGAGTGAAAAGATGTAATCCAAATTGATTATGGATTAGAAATCAACTTTTTCATACCTCGCTTTTAGGAGGCAAGCTCCAGTGAGCCAAGTGATAACAATAATGCATCTTAATAAACCTTTTTAGATCAACTGTGAAGGGTGTGTCTTAACATAATCCCAAAACAGGTTGGTGGAACATTGGGAGATGCCATTTTGAAGGGTCAACAGGGTCTTCTTTCAGATTTAAACTTTAAGACTAGGTCATTATGGTATTCCAGGGTTGTTGAAACCATTTGAATATGGAATGTAGATATGCCTGGTATAGATCCCATATGGGAAGAGCTGTTTGAAAGGATGCACACTACTTTGGAATGGTGAAATCTCCTTCTCAAGAGGTTTGTATATAGAGGCTGGATGGCCATCTGTCAGAAGTGCTTTAACTGCGTGCCACTGCAAGGCAGGAGGTGAATTTCATGGCCCTTTAAATCTCTTCCAGATCCATGGTTCTGTTCTATGAATAGTTGATAATCTGTGGAACTTTTTGCCAAATAATAGAAGATGCAAACAGGTGGGTTAAAAGAAACAACCTTATGTGTACTTTTAAGTCTGCCTGATTGTTCTTCCTAGGGAAGGAAGGTGAATTGATTGTGTGTCACGAATCAGGCTTCCTGAAACTGAAAAAAAGAGAGATGCCTTTACAAAGAAGAATAGAGATTACTGCCTAATAATAATTTTAATTAATGGATGTAAGATATCTTCCTCTGGAGAGAACTGGCACCTGAGACTAGATCCTAGAAAGTCACTTTGGGGAAGGAAATTGCATCACCCTTGCTCAGGGAGCCCTTTCCCCTAACCAGAGATCTGTGGTGCAGTAGTTGAGGTTACTCATTGGAAAGAGGGAGGGAAGGAAATCTTCTGAACTGTCTTGTCTATGTTTGGATGGATTCTGAGGTTAAATCCCAGTGAGCCTCATCTCCAGTTAAATAATTAAGAACATCCTGTCAGAAATATTAAAAATGAACTAGGTGTTTTTAATTACAAATATGTAAGTCATGCACTGAAAGTGTTAATAGGCTGAAGCCTGTTAGAGTTAGTGGGGCAAAGCTAGTGTTGTCCTGAGGAGTGTGAGGTAAACCTCAGTGTGAGAGAAGCCTCCTGTGAAAGAAGCCCCAGGTTGGAGGCCTCGTGTGTAAAGTTGTGTGTAAAGCTACTGTGTGAAGCGCCTATCTATCTATCTATCTATCTATCTATCTATCTAATCTCTTATCTATTTCTTCATCTTAGATTTACAACTGGTTACACAAAACGTATGGCCTAGATTGCTTATAGTTTGAATACAGTTAACTAAATGGTGCATTGCTTGCCTGAGAGAGTAACAACTGTTGGTTTATAGGACTTGATCGAGACCAGGCATGGGCAAACTTCGGCCCTCCAGGTGTTTGGGATTCCAACTCCCACAATTCCTAACAGCCAGTAAGCTGTTAGGAATTGTGGGAGTTGAAGTCCAAAACACCAGGAGAGCCGAAGTTTGCCTATGCCTGATCTATACAGATCCTATTTTACTGTTAGAAGTATAATAATAGGTAAACTTTGGACTTCAGTATTCCTTCCTCTTTTTCAACCACAACAATGAGGAGTTTATAAAATGTTACTTCCTTTAGAGATTAACTGCGGTTTGCCCATGTTATCTTAATTCAGATTAATTATGGTTAGAATAATAATAGTTGGTTGAGAAATGTTGTTTTTTCTACAATGGAAACGGTAGTTTCCAGACTGTTTTATTGCTTTAATGATTGTTTTATTTCTCATGGATGAATTTTTAAATTTAATTTATGTCTAATTGTAGTGTATAATTGTAATTGTTTGTACTGGCATTGAATTTTTGCCATTACTTATGTGTAAACCGCTTTGAGTCCCCCTCGGGGTGAGAAAAGCGGTATACAAATACTGTAAATAAATAAAATAAATTTGTGGCTGGGCCAGAAGTGGAAGTTCACAGGCTTATTGTATTTCATTGTCCAGTGGAATGGTTTGTGGTTTGAGTAGGGATAGACATCTCATTTCACCATTGCAGGGTGATCACTGATCACTGATGTTTTTCAATGATCACATGATCATTGAAAAACATTCCACAGAATGCACATATTAAAACATATTTCCATAAAAGGGAGATACCACTATATTCTGCAGCTCACCCATAAAGTTTCTTTCCTATCCTTTATCTGTAACAATAGGAGCCCCCAGTGGAGCCCCCCTTGTGCTGGCAGGACTGCTGACCAAAAGGTCAGTGGTTCAAATCTGGGGAGCGGGGCGAGCTCCCATCTGCCAGCTCCAGCTTCTCATGTGGGAACATGAGAGACTTCTCCCACAAGATGGAAAAACATCCCGGTGTCCCCTGAGCAACGTCCTTGGGGATGGTAATTTTCACACCAGAAGCAATTCTTTTTCGTGTCAGGAGTGACTTGAGAAACTGCAAGTTTCTCAAGTTGCTCCTGACACCAATACACACACACACACACACACCTGACACCAAATATATATATATATATGTGTGTGTGTGTGTGTGTGTGTGTAACAATATGAACTTAAAATGTAACTTGGTATTGGATTCAACACTCAGTGTTTGGAGAGAAGCTGAACTTCTGAAAGCACCATAAACCAAGTTAGTGTCTTAAGTTTAACTCCTCAAGATTTTTTGAATTAAAGGGGCTTTCTCCCTGAAAATCATATATTCTGCACCATGAAGCCATTGTAGTTCTCTTGTTCCAAAAAATAGAGATATGTTAAACTCTAAATTTAATTTCTCTTTTTTGTTTTGCCTATAGCATGCACATGATAGTGAATAAATGACTGTCTTATTACCATACCTTGACCGTTGTTAGAAAAACAGGAATGCTCTTAATGAAGACAAGAACTAGGTCTACTGATTTTAAGTTACAAGGAGGTAGATTTCAAAATTTAGAAGGAACTTTCTGATAGTGAGAGTGGTTGGGCAATGGAACCAATTGCCAGAGAGAAAGTAAAGTTTCCTTCTCTTAGGGCCCTTCCAGACAGGCCTTATATCCCAGGATTTGATCCCAAGTTTTCTGCTTTAAACTGGATTATATGAGTCTGCACTGCCAGATAATCTGGGATAAACAGAAAACTTGGGATCTGATTTTGGGATATAGTACCTGTCTAGAAGGGCCCTAAATGTTTTCAAGAAGAGGCTGGACAGTTACCTGCTGGAGATCCTGCATTGAGTGGGGTATTAGACAAGGACAATTTTGTGCATTAAATAGCCCTTCATAAGTGGCAAGCTAACAAAGCTTAATATTTATTAACAACATGAGACTCGTATTACTACTTTGATGAACTAATTTCATTCCATGGTATTTTCTATTGTTCCCCTCATCACCTATCTGCCTCTTTCTCCTTCCCTGTTCCTTTAAAATAATTGAAAAGAGAGAAAGAGAAAGAATGACTGTGATGATAGAGGTGTGACTCATGGAGGTTGGTCATCAGACACCACTTGAAAACCAATGAAACAGAGAACAAGTGACTATACTGATACCAAGTGTCTTTGCACGCAATATTACTTAAAAGATTAGCATTATGTGGACATACTTTGGTAATACTTTGTTTATATATGATTTATTTACACATTTTAGGACATCTATCCCCATATTTCTATTATTTTTGGTGTCCATGAGCATACAAAAAAGTGTAGATGTAATTTAGAGGTAGTCTTTTCTTTCTTTAACAAGCATACTAAGTTCTGAACATGCTCCTAATATATTCCCAAAGTTCCTGGCAACATCCTCAAGATATCGCGAGACATGTTTAAGCAATGTGAGCCATTCAAGTTATCATGAGTGCGTTCTGTCTAGTTTGCTTTAATTTCTAAGCCTCCAGGGCCTATTTGAGCCTGCATTTATAGGGGGGTTGAATTTTAATCAGAGCTTTGTGGATCATTACTAATGTGACCCAGAAGCAGTTAAAAGAGATGCACAAATGTTCAAGTGATTAGTCCTCATCTTCTAGTACTTCTGGGTAATGTCTTGAACAGTTAACCCTGTAGTTCCTCAAAGACCATCAAATCTAGGATGCCATAATAACTTTGTTAGTTTTGTGCAACTAATTCTGTACTATGGTATTAAATTAGCACCATCATGTTCTTTCTCCTTTCTCCAAATAACGTTTCTAGGCTTGAGTGTATGACTTTCAAGCCTCTCTTGTCCCCTCTGGCTTTCCATTGCATCTTAACCATTTTCCTCAAATATACAAATAACTGAAAATCCCAAACTAAGGCAGCATGGTAAACTATACCAATGTAAAACATTTGGTGCTATTACACCTGAGAACCAAGCCCTTGTTCCTTTTACAGAACTGTTATCCTGTTGCAGGAGTGTGTTTCCCAAGCTGAAGAAGGGACTACTGTTGCTGGTGGAAGGAAAAATAGCTCATTTTTCTGAGAACTGCTTAATTCAAATAAACGCAGAATTGATAATTGTGAGCACCAAGCTAATACATAGTTGTATTCTTGATGTATTCCATTTTTCTTCTACCCCAAGAAACTCAGAGCAGTATACATGATTTTCTCCCAGCGGTCAGTTCTTGCACCAACTCAATGAAGCAGGTTAGACTGAGAGAAAGGCATGGTGTATGGTTGCTCAATGGACATCATGGCTCAGCCAAGACTTTCCTAATTCAAGTCCAATATTCCATTGACTATATTGGTTCTCAGAGAACCAGCATGGTGTAAGGCTTTGAGCATTGTAGTACTACTTTGGAGAGCAGGGTTCAAAACCCTTCTTGGCCATGGAAATTTAATGGGTGACCTTGGGCAATTCACACTCTTGCCAAGAAAACCCATGATAGATTTGCCTTAGGGTCACCATAAGTCAGAAACAATTTGAAGGCACACAACCACACATTGAGGCTCAAGAACAATAGAAGGGCAGCTTCTAAACTGCAGGAAAAGAGAGTCGATTTAAACATTAGGAAAAACTTCCTGATGATAGAAGCTGTTTGACAGAGGAATATGCTGTTTTGGAGTATGGTGGAGGTTTTGTTGTTGTTGTTGTTGTTGTTATAAAAATGTAGTTTATTACACTTTCAGATAAGATACACCACAAGTCCTTACAATCCTACAGGTCAAGTACAAATGTTTTAATGTTCATAAAGATATTTACACTTTTTTATCAGCATTTTTAGTAAACGTTCCAAGAGTATGGTGGAGGTTTTTAAATAATTACTGTGTATTCCTGCATAGTAGAATAGGGGTGGACTGTATGACACTTGGGGTTTCTTCTCTATAATTTTATGATTCCTATTAGTTGTCTCAGGACCTGTCCAGTCAGTACCTTTATCCCAGGAGCTTCCACAGCAAACAGGAGGGTGGCCAGAGGTCATTCCCTGCAAACACAGAAGCAATTGCTACAAAAGACAAAAAAAGCGAGATTTCCAGGTGTGGGAATATCACGTTTTGAAATGAATATCGGCATCTTCAAATGTCTGTATGTCCCTGTGATTAGAAATCACAGGATTTTTTAAATCTAGGTTTGTTCCTGGTTTTTAGACGTTTGTTCCTGATTAGTCGGTTCCTAAAAGAAGGTGACACTTGAGTAGAAGGCAAAAACTTTGTGTGCCAGAAGCTTCATGGGACATGTGGAGGGAACAATTTCTCTGGCCAAGACAAAGAATGGAACTTTAGCAATAATCTGCATATCCGGATCTCCGCATATCCGCATTTTGGTTTGGTTTTTTTAGAAAAACCTGCCGAGGTTTCTGGCAGAAGTCCCGTGGTGGCCACCTTGGGGGCCTCTAAATTTCATAGCAAAGCATCAAGTCTGGACAATGGAGACAGAAATCCCAGGACCAACAGGTCTGTATGTGGACCTCTTCTGAAGTCCTGGGATTTTTGCCCCTGTTTAAAACCTGTGATTTAGTGCTGTCTGTGGTGTCTTCAGTTCATACTCCAGATGAACTGAGGTTACACTTGAAGAACCTGTGCAAAAGCTGAATTTGGACAGCAGAATCTCAGCATCCATATCAGAAACAATCAGTTTTTCTTTCTTAAGAGATAGAAAGTGCATGGACCATTGCAGTAGCCTTTCAGATGTTACCTCCCCATTTCTGGAAAGTCAGGCCACCCTCACCATTTGGATTGAAATTTCCAGCTTCCATGGGAGCTGCTCATAATGTAGTTTCTTCCTCAGACAGTGGCTCTGCATCTCAGACCTGAGAATGAAGGCATGGGGCAGAAAACATGTGGGAAGGAGCCCCCATGTAATAGCTTTCACAGCCTTCAAGTGTTATCACTAAAAGAACCTCAGAATTGGGAGAATGGATAGCTTGAGCAGAATTAAGTCATGAGGTGGGGCTTCCTTGCCCCTTGTGGAACACTGACTAGCAGCTTAAATTATGCAAACTAGCAAACAGTTGCATAATTTACGTCGGCTGCACAATTCTACATTTTCCTTGACGAAGAATTTGGCAGGGATCTATCCAGGCTTGGATATAATCTTGCCCGGGCCACTGTTATTTTTGCCTTCCTCTTCTCCTCTGATACTCCTTCAATAACACAATCCATCACCTCTCAGGCCTTTAAGGTGGCAGCTGTCTATCTAACACCCATCAACAAAATCTGGCAGCTACAAATACATAAAGAAAAGGCAAGACACTGCATCCATACGTCTTCCTCCTGTTCTGGCAGATGAAACTGGATAACCATTTATGAAGGCTGTTTTTAATTCTTTTTATGGTTCCTATGCTTCAGGGTGTATGCTGCGGTTTTTCCTCCCGACCTGTCTCTTCAGCTATGAAACAAAATGTTGTGTGTCTGCCTGTTTTCTTCTCACCCCCACCCCCTTAAAATAAAAGTTCTTTTTTAAAAGCATAAGCATTGATTATGTTTCCGTGGAGGAAGTTACTGAAAGGAGGCATCCTGGTGGCATTTTAAATATAATTGCTCTTCTCTCCTCCGCCCCGGCCCACCCCCATGTGTCTTCACAAAACACACAGATGCCCCCAACGGCATCATCTCATCGTTTTGAGGGAGGAATGAGAATATAAGATGGCAAATGATTTTTCCCTCAAAGAAAGAAAGGGCGGGGGGAAGGAAGGGGAAAGGAAAGCGAACAAATGGATGTTGATTTCTCCCCCTAAGAAATATTAAGGAAAGAGACATTATTTTCTTGCTCATTTAAATAGTACTAAGTTCTCCTGTAGTGAATTGCATCAGACTCTTCAGTCAAAGTCCACTTTTTCTGCAGCACTAGGAATCTTATTCTTGTGCCGTATCAGTTCAGGCAGGAGGAGATTGCATATCTGAATAACCTATCTAGTTTGGAAAAGGGATAGCAGTCTTCTTCATGTTTTCTATGTAAAAGGCCCATTTCCCAACCATGGAATTGGATTCAGAGATGAAATCTGTAGCTTGAAATAACCCAGTCATAAAAGCTTTATTGTTTCATTCTGTTCAATGTGTGAATTGACTTTGTGTCTATATAAAAACATTGTCATATGGAATTCTACTCAGAAATTCCTTCTGTTCAACCCCATTTTGTCTAAGTTTATGGACTTTTTTTTTACTCCAGACCCTTGGCTTTTTGTGATTTCTTGACATTTTCAGCCTATTTTTCATTAGAGATGTTATAGTTCCTTGTTCCTTTGGTGATTCTTCCCATCTATTTCTTTTATACTTCTGAAAATCAGGGGTGACTCTAAACATAAGTTTATGTCCCTCTTGTTTTTCAGTAGAGAACGCGGTCTTTTGGCGGCAACCCTCTTAATGTTTACCAGCTGTGTTCTTTACTTTTCTAGGGATTAAAGGACTTATTTGCACAAAGCTTGGTCTTGCATCTTGTGTGAGATCTTTTGGACATAGAATCATAGAATCATATTGCTACGTCCTTGCAAACGGCCAATTCTCTCACAACAGGAGTGGTTGCTCCTGACATGACAAAAAAAATTGCTAGAAAGGACCACATGGATATTACACTCCCTGCTAAATTCAGTGCTGTTTTCTCAACAATTTCCTCTGCTTTTTATGCTTATTTATTTAGCTTTTAAACATCACTTTTTGTACCAAGAGATTCCCAGAGAGTTCACGAATGAAGTAATCAATATTTAAGAATTTAAAAAAATATATATAGTGTAACACCCTTATCCAAAGACACGATATCCATGGTTTCCCACAATCCAAAAAATATTTCCCCTGGAAAGAAGTAGTTGTGGCCCTCTCTAGGTCCTCTAGCGCTTTTCGAAGATGCTTTCAGCCTAAAATATTGTCAAAATATAGGGTATCAATGGGAGATCTTGGAACTTATCTCCCATGAATATGAGGGCTATATGTCTATACACACTATAAAGTTGGATTATGATTCTCTGGAGACCACATTTTGATTCCTTGCTCAGCCATGGAAACCTATTGGGGGATCTTGAGTCACAGAATCATAGAGCTGGAAGAGACCTCATGGCCATCCAGTCCAACCCCCTGCCAAGAAGTAGAGAAATTGCATTCAAAGCACCCCCGGCAGATGGCCACCCAGCCTCTGCTTAAAAACCTCCAAAGAAGGAGCCTTCACCACACTCCGGGGCAGAGAGTTCCACTGCTGAACAGCTCTCACAGTTAGGAAGTTCTTCCAGTCTCAACCTCAGAAAACCCTATAGGTCAGAATTAACTTGAAGGCACACGACAAAATATACATTTATATGATTATAAATATATAAGCATATATTTTATATTGTTATAATTATACGTACACCTAGATTGGATATAAAAATTGAAATAAATATAAAATGGGGAACAAGAAACCAAAGCAGAAGAAAAAAAATTGAACTGCAACACTGAATTTGATGGAACATTTAAACTAATTCCCATCTATGTGTGTGTGTGGTATCATTCATATATATACATATATTTGAAAGTAACAATCAAAGATATAATTGTTAGAAATATAACTGCTCTTAGCAGTGGCAGAACATTAACGTGCCCTCAGAGCTTTTATTAACAACCATGTCTTCATGGTTCCTTTCTTCTGAAAGCTGAGCGGCAAACTGAGTGAATTGGGAGGAAATTCTATAGTTCTGGTTTTATTATGGGAAAAGCTCTATTTCATGTATGAAGGCAGGTTCTCAGGTAGATCACTATGGTAGAGATCAGGTAGCTAACTCAGGTTGGTGCCTAGGTAACGATTGGGTAGATCACTGGGGCTTTAAAGCTCAAAAGCAGCCATTTGAATTGAGTCTGAAATGAAGCAAGTAACCAGTGCAAGTTGAATAACAGTCCTACTCTCTATGTAGCAAGCCCTAGTTAGAAATCTGGCTGCTGCATTTTGAACCGATTAAAATTTCCAGACACGTTCCAAAAGCAGCCCCATGTAGAGCATCTCACAGTAGTCTTTGCTTGAAGAAAACCTAAGGGAATAAGAAAAACAACCCAAAAGAACTGCAGAGAAGTAGGCTCTGAATCTTAGGAAACATAGAATCCTAGAACTGGAAGAGACCTCCAGAGCCATCCAGGCCAACCTGATTCTGCCATACAGGGAAACGTAATCAAGCACTTTTGACAGGTGGCAATCTCTTTAAAAATCTCCAGAGAAGGTGACTGACTCCACCACAATCTGAGGCAGCATATTCCACTGTTGAGCAGAAGGATGTTCTTCCTAATACTCAGATAAAATGTTTTTCTTTAGTTTGAATACGTTGTTCTGTGTCCTAGTCTCTGGAGCAGCATAAAATAAGCTTGTTCCCTCCTCAATGTGACATTCTTTCAAATATTTAAGCATGACTATCATGTCCCCTCTTAACCTTCTCTTCTCTAAGCTCAACATGTCAAGCACCGGAGCTGATGCCTTGTAGTCCAAAAGGTGGGGATTCTGTTGGTCCTTCACTTGTTTCTGGTTTACATCTCCACATTTCCATTGTCCATATTGATGATGGCTAATTAACTAAAACATTTGGAGAGCCATCTTGAGTGCATCTATGCAATAAAATTAAGGCAGTTTGACATCACTTTAACTACCATGACTCAATGCTATGGAATAGAGCCCCTGGTGGTGCAGTAGGTTAAACCCCTGTGCCGGCAGGACTGAAGACCGACAGGTCGCAGGTTCGAATCTGGATGAGGTGGATGAGCTCCCTCTATCAGCTCCAGCTCCTCATACAGGGACATGAGAGAAGCCTCCCACAGGGATGATAAAAAAATCAAGTCATCCAGGCATTCCCTTGCAGACGGCCAATTCTCTCACACCAGAAGCAACTTGCAGTTTCTCAAGTTGCTCCTGACACGACAAAAAAAATGCTATGGAATCATGGAAGTTGTAATTTTATAACATCTTTAGTCTTTGTTGCCAAACACTGCTGGTTTTTAACACACTAAAAATCTCAGGAATCATAGCGTTGAGCCACGGCAGTTAAAGTGATGTCAACTGAAATGATTCTAGACTGTACATATTCCCATAGTTCTAATATTTGCTGTAAACATTTAGTTGGGAATAAGATCCATTGAACTCAGTGGGGTTTACATCTGAATCCACATGGCTGGGCTGATATGGGTAACTAAAATTATATATTCTAAAGTGTTGACCAAAGAGAGATAGGTTTCTGCATGTTTCAACTCCCATTTCTATGTCAACTCTAGTTGGGGGTATTTCAGTAAATCCTTCTGTTCTATTTAGAACAGAAGAAGTCGAAAGGATTATGACCATCTCTCTTTGGTCAGCCAATTATTTACATATATGTGTTTTTCTAGAAAAGTTAAGAGAAGATGAACAGTCATACTTTAGTGCATACAGAATTGCAGCAAATATGAAATGGCACCATTTTGACATAATCCATTAGGAAATGGCTTTGTGTGTGCCACCTGAGAGCATGATGATGGATAATTTATTGGTGGATATTTCTATCCACTACCAGTTCTATTGTGCAACCATTTGAGAGCAAAGAGGGGCAAGATTCAACCCTGGAACCTTACACTTCCCAGTTCTTTCTGCAGTACTCTGTAGGCTACCCCTTTCCTGGATGAGGGTGAACAAATTGAAATTGAGTCCAGACAAGACAGAAGTACTCCTGGTCAGTCATAAGGCTGAACAGGGTGTAGAGTTACAGCCTATTTTGAACAGGGTTACATTCTCCCTGAAGTCACAGGTTCACAGCTTGAGAGTTCTCCTGGATTCATCACTGAGCCTGAAACCTCAGGTTTCGGCAGTGACCAGAGGAGCCTTTGCACAATTAAAACTTGTGCACCAGTTACACCTGTATCTTGAGATGCCAGGCTTGGTCATGGTAGTCCATGCTCTTGTTACAACCTGAATAGACTATTTCAATGCTTTTTACGTGGGGTTGCCCTTGAAGACTGTTCAGAAGCTTCAAGTGGTCCAATGGGCGGCAGGCAGCCAGGTTGCTTACTGGAGTGACATACAGGGAGCACACAAACCTCTTGTTACGTCAGCGCCACTGGCTGCCTATCTGCTACTGAGCACAATTCAAAGTGCTGGCTTTAACCTATAAAGCCCTAATCTGTTCTGGCCCAACTTACTTGTCCGAACCTATCCCCCCCCCCCCCCCCCATGAACCATCTTGGAGATTAAGATAGTCTGCAGAGGCTCTACTCTCAGTCCCACCTCCTTTGCAGGCGCAACTGATGGGGATGAAAAACAGGGCATTGTCAGTGGTGGCCACTCAGCTATGGAACACCCTCCCCAGTGAAATCAATTAAGCCCCTTCCCTCCTGACCTTTAAAAAGAAAGTGAAGACATGGCTATGGGAACAAACCTTTGGGTAGAAATGTAGTACAATAAGAGTAGAGGGAATGTACAATCATGACGGGAACAACCTTGACTACGATTACAGATTGTGTGGTTTTTAGTAAGTGGTTTTAATGTTTACAGTATATTGTTTTTCAATTTTATGCTTTTAATGTACATGTTTATTTTTATTATTTGTTGTCTGATAAGGCAAATTGTGCCTATTGTAAGGCCACTCTGAGTCCCCTTCAGGGTGAGAAGGGCAGGGTGCAAATGCGGTAAATACATAAGTAAACAAATAAAATAAACAAAATAAAAAGAGTGAGTTGTCAAGTCATCTTTTAAATAGGTTGTAGGGCTCTATCACATTATTAAATTAACCTGTTCTCTCTAAATAGAAGCAGGGTTTTTTTTTAATTTGCTTTGTTTTGTTTCCTCCCCTCTTGGGGAGTGTGCAGTTATCTCTTGCAGGTTGCCTTAGAGGAAAAAAGGATCCCAAATACACCACCTGTGGTTCATAATTCATAGGATAGCCTCATTCAGAATTGGGAGGATTCAAGAATATTTGGAATCAGGAGGCTCCAAACAAGGATTTGGTTTGTGGATGAGGCAGTGATGGCAGATACTCGTTTTTGTCAAAGGGTGACAAGTCTGGAGGTGTCACTGCACAAATGTGCAATGCATGGAAGGAGCTGGAAAAGGAGCCCACGCACAGGGTGTTTGTGTGTGTGCCATATCGTAGTCTGCTATCTGGGTAGGAGAGCTATAGAGGCAGATAGATTTTTATATAACCACGATAGCTCTGCCACTGTAGCCTCTGAACAATAGAGCTAGCTGGAGAGAAAGAATTATATAAAACCCCTATCTGTCTGTCTCTATTGCCTTGTGTATTTGGAGAAATCTTGATCTTTACAGAAAGACCCGTTTCTAATCTGACCGTTTCTAAAGATACAGAGAGATGGGGTTACCTCAAGTAATGAGCTGCTGTGACCCGTCTGCTTGGTTTTTCTGAAAATCTTAGCCACGGCCTAAAAAAGCCTTTAAACTGGCGATCTGGAACCAAAGGCAATTTTGTTCCATTGAACATTTAAAGATGCCTTACACCAAACCTGATGGCTGGTCCATCTTTTCCAATATTGCCATCTGGCAGTAGCTTAGACCAGAGTCAGTCGGATGCCTTTCCTGGCACCCGTTACCTAAGCCATCTTTTTAATTGGAGATGACAGGGATTGAACCTGAGACCTTCTGCAGAAAAACACACACACTTCTCTGTCTGAGCTACGGCCTTCTCTCTGAAATCCTAGGGGTAAAACAAGGACTTGATTTGAGCCTGGTTCTTCTCAGGCCACACAACAAGGGGTGAATGCCATGGACCACGAAGAATATTAAAAGAGAGGAGTGCATATGTAGTGTGCGTTTCTCCACTCCTAGCCGAGTAACCGCAGCTGCCCACTGCCCTTCTGGGATTTGGGAGCACAGCTTCTAGGTCAAGCTAGAGCTTTGGAATATCTTTTATCTAAAAGAAAAAGAAATTAGGAATGGCATCAAGGCATATCCATCTGAATTCTTTTTTAAGGGGCTTTGTATGCTTTGCTGAAGAACATCTGAGATTTACATGCCACAACGCAGATGTTTATTCTCCTCTGACAGAAATACTACACTAAATGAGCTTAAATTGGGGTGGTAGGAGAAGAGCAATTGCAAGCCTGTTTTCTGGCCACAGAGTCTTCAGACTGCCAGTCTGTCCTTTTTCTTCCCTCTACCACAAAAAAGAGAATGCATTGCCTCTCCTGGAAGCCTCTGACAGCTGCAATCTGTCATCTAAAAAGGTTACATATCAAAACATACCAATTTCTCAAAATCAGAAGGGGTTACCTGGCCCATTTCAATCACTCCCCTCCAATGTTTGACAGGTTCCCACATACTTCCAGGAGTAGAAATTTGGCCCCAGACCCCCTCTAGATTGGTTTAAATAGATAAATAGAGAAATCTTATATATCCCAGAACCTCCCTAACCACTACTCTGTTTTAAATGGGGACAAAAATGCCCTAGAGGCTCCAGATCCTGTCCAATCTTGGAAGCTAAGCAGACTTACGCGTAGTTAATACTCAGATGGAAAACTGCCATCAAATATCATGATGTAGGCTGTACTTCAGAGGAAGGAACAGACATTCTGAGTATTCCTTGCCTATGAAAATTCTATAAAATTCACAGGGTTGCCATAAGTTGACAGGTAGCTTAAAGACACATTATAACCTGGTAAAGGCACTTGGCTCCTTGTTAGAAATCTGTGATGCCTTCTTGCAGAGTAGGGGTACCTAATAGGAAAAATGTCTATTATAACATAAGAGGAGAAAATCCTGGGGTCATAGACTGCAAAAGTCACTTAAGCAAAAGTCTGCAGAAAGCTGCTTCACTTTGTGGATCACATTTTATTTTGCTGATAAAATGTTTTTGCAACCTATGGCAACACTTATTTGGTATTACTTGTGAGGCATCCAGTGGTGGATTCCATTGTTACATGTTGGGAGTGTATGTGGAAAGGGGCCATATTGGAACTATTCATTGAGATCATTATCCCCTTGATCAAAGCCTTAGTTGCCAGTAGTAGCCACAATCAGATCTCCATCCGAAAGTTCATGTTCAAGAACAGTTCCATCATACATATGCATGAATTATGACTGCTTATGTCAAGGCAAGCTAGCTGCCCAGCCAGTACCACCAGTCTTGTTCACCAGGGCAATACATTTTAGTCACAGTATAATTTCATCATCATGTCCTATTTTTGCTGGAACATTATGGCCATTTTGATAGCAATCCATCAATACAATAAGAACAATAGGAAAAGTTGTTCCATTTTAAAGAAATAACAAATCTAATTTGCTATAAGCTTTCCATGAACCATAAAAGGTATAGAAATTTCAGCTGTGATGTTACTCGTATTTTTGTGACACCACTCGAAAAGTAAAAAGGCTTCTGTGTCTTGCATTATTGCATGCTTTCAGGTCGTTTTGGCTTTTTGGCAACCATAAGGTGAACCAAAGATTTGTTTGGCAACAAGATGTGTTTGGCAAGATTTGTTTGGCAACAAGATTTGTTGCCTCAGACTCAGAAACTGAAGGAAGGTGACTTGCCCAGGATCAACCGCTGGGTTTCCATTGTTGAGCAGGGATTCAAACCTTGTTCTCCAGAGTAAGAATGGGCAGACTTCATTCCTCCAGATGTTTTGGACTTCAACTCTCACAATTCCTAACAACCATAGGCTGTTAGGAATTCATAGAGTCATAGAATCAGAGTTGGAAGAGACCTCATGGACCATCCAGTCCAACCCCCTGCCAAGAAGCAGGAAAATTGCATTCAAAGCATCTCAACAGATGGCCATCCAGCCTCTGTTTCAAAACTTCCAAAGAAGGAGCCTCCAATTGTGGGAGTTGAAGTCCAAAACACCTGGAGGGATGAAGTTTGACTATGCCAGCTCTAGAGTCATAGTCCAGTGCTCAATCTACTGCATCATGTTGGCTCTTTCTGTCTGACTCTTGTATTATTTTTATACTCATGGTCAATTCACAGCACCTTTTTTCTTGTAACATAACATTACATTCCCTTTTTCACAGAATTTAGCATTTTTGGCTGGTTCAGAGATAGAGCCCTGCTGGAAAGCTATCTTTTCATCTAAGAAAACAAAACATAACGATTGGTGAGTGGAAAAGGGAATGGCGTTGACCCTGGCTTTTCTGGCAGCAAACCTGAAAGAAAAAAAACCTTAGCTCGCTGCATTGGTGTTTTTTTTTTCTTGCAATCTTTCATGCAAAGGGGTGCTTATATATTATAATTTTCTTCATAGTAACGTTTAGCTATTGAATCTTTGCTCTCATGTTCTGCTCGTTCTTCCATTTTGTGCCTGGATATTTTTTTTAGACTGCAAAGACTTTTTTCACTGCAGGAATTCACCTGTTTTGGCCATTTAGCACATTGTCAATATGCTAGAATTTTAAACTGCTTAACCAATAAATAACAGCATCATGGAGATAAACGTCAAGACTCAGGATGTATTGTCGAATGAGTGCTATTTGGCACCACTTTAACTGGAATGGCTCAATGCTATGGAATCCTGGAAGATGAAGTTTGGGGAGGCACCAGCACTCTTTAGCAGAGAATGCTAAAACTACATCTTCGGAAGAGGGTGACTAAAATGATCAAGGGTCATCTGGAGAACAAGCCCTGTGGAAAGCAGCTTAAAGAGCCTGGTATGTTTAGCCTGCAGAAGAGAAGGCTGAGAGGAAACATGATGACCATGTATAAGTATGTAAGGGGAAGCCCTGGCCCTTGACTGCTCCCGTTCCTTGACCGCTCCAGCTGGAGGTCAGCTGTGAGCAGCAGTGCTGCAGAATTTGAGGAGGCACGAATGGAGGGTGAAAGGGAGAAGCGTGCCAAGAGGAAGGCGCGTCAAGCCAACCCTGACCGAGACCGCCTTCCACCTGGAAACCAATGCCCTCACTGCGGAAGAAGATGCAGAGCAAGAATAGGGCTCCACAGCCACATACGGACCCACAAGAATATTGGAAGACAATCATCCTCGGAAAGCGAGGGATCGCCTAAGATGTAAGGGGAAGTCATATGGAGGAGGGAGCAAGCTTGTTTTCTTCTGCTCTGGAGACTAGGACACAGAACAATGGCTTCAAACTACAGATAAGGAGATTCCACCTGAAAATTAGGAAGAATTTCCTAACTGTGGGAGTTGTTCAGCAGTGGAACTCTCTGCCCTAGAGTGTGGCGGAGGCTCCTTCTTTGGAGGCTTTTGAATAGAGGCTGGATGGCCATCTGTTGGGGTGCTTTGAATGCAATTTCCCTGCTTCTTGGCAGGAGGTTGGACTGGATGGCCCATGAGGTCTCTTCCAGCGCTATGATTCTGTGATTCTGTCCTGTGATTCCATAATATTTTTCTACAACACTGAAAGTGGTGCCAAATTGAACTAATTCTAAAACATAGATAAACCCCTAGTTCTTGAAACATGTGAACTAACCATGGTTAAGTATATCCTATCTGGGGCCCATTAGATGCTTTGGATTACACCTCCCATTATTTCTGACCATCACTCATATTGATGAAGGCTTATGGGAACTGTCAGTTAAAACAGATGTAATAACTGTTAGAATAAGGCTGTCCTATGGTAATATAAGGCCAATGTTTTTATTGGGCGTTTGTTGTTATACTCTATTATTTTATTTTTCCACCTTTAAAACTGTTATATAGCTGAAGGTGTTTGCTGGATATGGTGATAGTTATAGTCCAAAAGCATTTGGGGGGGAAAAACAGGTTGAGAAAAGTAGAGCTGAATCATTTGATATACATGAATGATTTGTAGAATTGTCATTTGATGTGTCTGCAGCAAGCTAGGATATGTCTGCTATGAACTGTCTTTTAAATATATAGGTTGATAAGGTATTGCAAGATATATCCACACAAACAAACAAGCAGCATCACGATCTAGGAGTTTTAAATGAAAATTGAGCATTTTCAAACTCCAGATAGTGCTTACACATACCTTGCTCTTTGTCTCACATTGTTTAGCCTGCACCCAAGTTATGCAGTTGACCTTCAGTATCTACGGATTCTGTATCCATGGATACTACCATCCACATACTGAAATTTTTAATTTAAAAAAAAATCACACTTCGATTTTGCCATTTTAAATAATGGACACCATTTTACTGCACCATTCAATATAATGGGACTTGAGCATCCACAGATTTTGGTATCCATGAGAGATGTGGAACCGAAACCCAGCAGATACAAGGGGCTTATTTTTGTCCAGTATGGCTTTATAAGTAGGGCCACAGTGCTGCAGTGGATTTAATCTCTAAGCTGCAGAACTTTCTGACTGGAAGGTTGGTGGTTCGAATCCACAGGATGGGGTGAGCTCCCATTGTTAGCCGCAACTTCTGCTAACCTAGCAGTTTGAAAACATGCAAATGTGAGTAGATCAGCGGAAATGTAACAGTGCTCCATGCAGTCATGCCGGCCACATGACTTAGGAGGCATCTATGGACAATACTGGCTCTTCGGCTTAGAAATGGAGATGAGCACCACCCACCAGAGTTGGACTCGACTAGACTTAATGTCAAATGACTTTATAAACAACTAAATGATCCATCAGTGATCAGTTTTTTTTCTGTGTCAGGAGCAACTTGAGAAACTAGAAGTCACTTCTGGTGTTAGAGAATTGGCTGTCTGCAAGGACATTGCCTAGGGGGTGCCCAGATGTTTTGATGTTTTACCATCCTTGTGGGAGGCTTCTCTCATGTCCCCGCATGGGGAGCTGGAGCTGACGGAGTTTGTCCGCGCTCTCCCCGGATTCAAACCTCCGACTTGTCCGTCTTTAGTGCTGCGGGCACAAGGTTTTAAGCCATCGTGCCACTGGGTTTTCTCAAGTCGCTCCTGACATGGAAAAAAAAGTGACCAGTTGATATAACTAAAACCTCTTCAGATGTTGCAAATATTTTGGAAAGTTGTTGGAGGTTGAGGCATTGGTTGTCTTTTTTTAATCATTGAAATGATATACCTGGTGTGCTGGACTGGGGTTTTTTTTTGGGGCGGGGGGCAATTCTTGGCTCTAGGTGCAACATTTTATATTCCTACACTCAAGTGAAGTCCTTTTGAATTTATAAATGTCTTGGATTAAAAAAGTCTCTTCTCCTTTCTCTCTCTCTTTTGTAATGGTTACAGTGCACTACTGCTTCAATGAATGACACTTTTGCACTATAACAGATCTTAAGATTTTTTTAAAAAATATAGGGTGTGTCTACACTGTAGAATTAATGCAGTTTGACCGCACTTTAACTGCCACGATTCAATGCTATGGAATCATGGGAATTGTAATTGTACATGCTCTTTAGCCTTCACTGACAAAGATGCCTCACCAAACTACAAGTTCCAGGATTCCACAACATGCGACCAAAGCTGTTAAAGTGATGTGACACTTCTTCAATTCTACGATGTAGATCAGACATGGACAAACTTTGGCCCTTCAGGTGTTTTGGACTTCAACTCTCACAACACAGTTTAAGCGGCTGAGGGGAGAAAGGAAAGGGCCTGAGGCTGTTAGGAATTGTGGGAGTTGAAGTCTGTAACACCTGGAGGTTTGGCCATATGAAGTTTGCCCATATCTGGTGTAGATGTACCCCTAGAGAATAAAATTTGCATTGCAGACCACAATGCCACCTTGGTGCTTCTTTTTTTCAAGTCCTTACACAGATCCCAAAAGCCTGAGGTGGCATAAAACTTTGCAAAATCCAGGGAATTATTCTGTTAGAACTCTACCCTCTTTAATCTGGAAAGCCAAAAAAAAAAAAAAAGGGGGGGGTGGGTGGGTGGGATATGTCAAATGCTCTCGCTTTATATTGAGTTATTTACTGTAAATATTACAAATTATAAAACATAATGATTAAATCCTCTCAACTCTGTTCATTCACCCTGGCTCCATTATCCAGATGTCTTGCATTCGAATTTGTAATCTGATTCTCTCCTTTGTCTTCTGTCCCCCCCTCCTCCCCTGCAATAGCGCTTTGCTCTCCTTTGGTGGACTAAATTCAACATCCTTTGGGTTTCTGGAGGGGCAAAGAGACCTCTGCTACTGAAAGGAAAAACAGATGATTGATAAATACGTTTCAGAATATCAGAACAGTCCCTCCCCCCATAATAGAGACGTTCATATGCTCTAGCTTATTCTCGAGAGCTGTATATAATAGCATTATCTCTAGGACTCCTAGCTTTAATCGGTTTGATTGGGAGATTAATCAATTCAAGCTTTTATTGATTAAAACTGGTGGGGGGTGGGTTCATCCTATTAACCAGTAGCAGCAAATTTCAAATTGGCCAGGCTGACTATTAAGGCCAGTCAAGTGGCTTTTGGAAGCTCTTTGAATATTCTGTGTTCCGGATGGAATGGAAAGGAACTGCCAATGCTATCTAATGGTGAGAATAAGCATTTATTTATTATTAAGTGGATAATAACATTGAATTTGATCAGGGCGATTTGCTTACATTTCCTTGATGAATTTGTCAACTAAATGGCAGACGATCATTCCAAAACAAGAGTGCTTAAACAGACAGTATGACTATATGGCTATTTTTTGTGTGTCAGGAGCAACTTGAGAAACTGCAAGTTGCTTCTGGTATGAGAGAATTGGCCATCTGCAAGGGTGTTGCCCAGGGATGCCCAGATGTTTTGATGTTTTACCATTCGTGTGGGAGGCTTCTCTCATGTCCCCGTATGAGGAGCTAGAGCTGACAGATGGAGCTCATCCATGCTCTCCCTGGATTCGAACCTCCGACCTATCAGTCTTCAGTCCTGCTGGCACAAGGGTTTAACCCATTGCGCCACTGGGGGCTCAGTGTAACTATATCTGTAACTAATTGCTATGAAATATAGTCACAAATACATATATACTTGTGTGTGTGTATGTCATTCTAGTTTGTGCAAAATGGGGACAGGGAACAGTTTGTGTAACTAATGCCATGATATCGCTTTATGCCAACATTCCAGGTTCTACCCAAAACATTTTGGTTACTGAAGCAAAAGTCCAAGTAATACCCCACCCCCACCCCCCAAAAAAACCTATGGTGATTCAGACACTATTCTTGCCTTCATTTGTTTTCCTTGACATCTCATGATACCCAATGCAGCAGGTTGCTTCACTTTTAATGAAAAGGGAAATTGGGGTTCTAGTGTGTCTCTAAAGCATATTGTGACAGAGAACACTTGCTTCTGATTTAGTGAGGATGGAATCACTCAATGGTAAGAAAAAGGCACTTTGCTCGTGCTCAGTAACATATTCTTCTTTATGAGAACTTTGAGTATTCTAAGGCTAGAACTGAAAGTAATCCCAGATATATTCTAGGACTAAGTTTTGTTTTTGTTTTTTTAAAAGACCTGATTCAATCTAAGCCATAAGAAAAAAACATATATAAATCATTCTCTCTAATTCAGATATGCATGCATGTCTGTCTGTCTGTTCCTCTATGATCCTGTCACCTGCTTTGCTTCCATTCATTAGTTATTACATAGACTCCTATCTGCCTGCAGTCTCATTATCTGTCTTTCCATCCATCACACCATGCATTCACACTGTGTAATTGTCTTCTACATTTCGTGTTTTTTATGCTAATGAATTTGTTCTCCAAGTATGGATTCTCATGTAGCCAGAATGGCACCATCCATGTACAAGAAGGTGATAGCAGGGGTAGGGAAAGAGTTCTGAGGTTTGTAGAAAGACCAAAATACTTCTCTAACCCCTAGGGGCAACCATTTCCCCCTAAAAATAGCTCAGTGAGTATTTAGGATGCTCAGTGGCATGGAATGCTGGCTGCTTTGTGGTATTGGAAAGGGAGAGAAAATTGGTGTTTTGTAGGGAGCTTGGCATGGTGTCTCATGGAAGGGGTCATAGTTGAATGATTGAAATCACAAAGCATTGCACACCACAACCTATTGTTGCATGTGCCCTTTATACATCTTTATTTGTGTTTACTCATTTGTAAGGGTGTTCAGGATTGGAAACCCATTCCCCATCTTCTCTCTAGCTGTTCCTTTCATTCTCAACCTTGTTTAAATATTGCTGTCTCACTCATTATTTATACCTCTCCTATTTGTCTGTCTTCCGGCTCATCTATCCATCAATCCTCTAGTAAATATCTCTCAGCCCGATCCATCCTCATAAATACCTCTCTGTCCCCAGCTCTCCATAGCTCCATACACACCACTGGGTCCATCTGTCTTCTGCTCTCTCTCCATCTGCACCCAAAAGATCAGGCATTTTGGGGTGGGAGAGTTTGCTCCATGGCTTTTCTTTCCCTCCCCTCTTTTAAGGGAAGCCTGGAGCAGCTAGAAGCGGGGTTTGCCTCTTGAGATTGTGGGAGCTCATGTTTGCAAGGGGTGCGTATGTGTCTCAAGCACTGCTTTTCTCCATACCTGCATTCCCTTCCCCAAACAGCTGCAATGCAGGAACAATTGTGTGAGTGGTGGAGACAGACGTGGGCTTGCTTGCTGTATTGCTCGTTCTTTCTCTCTCTCTTTTTTTCAGTTTCCAACAAAAGGCATAACTCATGTCATCTAGGGTTGTTTATGGACTGCAGGCAGGAGGCTGGGGTGGGGTGAGAGGTGATGTGCGGTTTGGGCTTGCTGGTTTAAGAAGGCCATATTCCTCTTGTGCACAGAAACAGTGCTTAATTGAAACCAAGGCATTGATCTCAGACCAGTTTGCAGGCTTTGGTTTTTGTTGTGCAACCCTGAAATGACAGTGAATAATAATTAGTCATAATTTTATATGATAATGTTCCATACCTCTGCAGGTCCCCAAACTCTCTATCCTTTATCTGAGGGAGGGAGGGATGTTAGAAAAGAAAGGCTGAGAGATAGATTTACATTAAGTAATGTGACAAGCCTTCATACACACTCCCAGTGCCTCTTCGTTCTGGGAGATACAGGCAATAATATTGCAGCTTTAGGGTTTCTTAATGTCTTTGTAACAACAACATTATTCAATTTTCGGTCCCACTGATGGGCACGTTATGCTTAGAAACCACAAAAGGAGCCCCCGGTGGCGCAATGGGTTAAACCCTTGTGCCGGCAGGACTGAAGACTGGCAGGTTGCAGGTTCGAATATGGGGAGAGCACTGATGAGCTCCCTCTGTCAGCTCTGGCTCCCCAAGCGGGGACATGAGAGAATCCCACAAGGATGGTAAAACATCAAAGCATTCAGGCGTCTCCTGGGCAACGTCCTTGCAGACGGCCAACTCTCTCACACCAGAAGCGACTTGCAGTTTCTCAAGCTGCTCCGACATGAAAAAAAGCAACGACAAAGCAAACCTTGTATTTTAATGGATCCTGGAGCAGAATTTCAAGAGGAAAGATGAGAAATAACCAGTGTTTGCCTACCATTCATCTTGGTGTCTGTGCTTCTGTGCACATTCCTGTTTTCCATTTTCTGGATTGGTTGCCAGTATGAAAGAGTGCCACAAGCATGTACAGAATGTCCATTTCTTTTCCCCAAGCCATCTGTAAATTTAGGGTTGTCTGTGAAGCTTTCAGAGGAAGGCTTGAGACCTCAGTATGTCTCCCTTGAAAAACAAAACACCAAACACACAAGTGAATTATGTGAAAAATGGCAGCCAGGTGCCCTTGCCTGCACGCCACCACTGTTTTACATTCTCTTTGAGATGGACAAATCCAAACATGCATATTCCATGAATGCCCTATTTCACACTCAGACAGCCTCATTCTTCCTAAGACATAGAAAGGAAAGCTTGCAATTGCACGCTCTACAAGTGTGCTGTCATGCACCCTAGTGTGCACAATCTGTCACAACAAGCGCTTTGATCTAGTGTGATATCAAGTCCCACATCAGGTGCTTGCAGAATCTGGCAATACATGATAACATATAGTTTAAATGCAGGGAGAGGAATAGGAAGGATAAGGTGGCTGAAGCTGCAGCTGGGTTTTTTGTTTGTTTATTTGTTTGCACACAGACACACAACATCAAGCCTCCAAGAATAACCACATAGATCACTGGCAAAAAGACAGATTCCTGATCAAAGGAGACACTGTACAATGGGAGGTAATTGGCTCAGTATACATTGTAGAAGGAAAGCACAGCTTAATCTGGAAAACATTACCTTTTGACCTGGCTCAGAAATATCTAGGCAGCACACAAAGGCATCGTTCTGTGTTTCCTGAAATAGTATGTTTTCAACATATGAATTGCTTGTGTTTTGTTTAAATCACAATGTCCAAATTTTCTACCTTTATGAAACCTTTTTTGTACCTCCTGCCCTCCAAGGTCTTGGCTACCTATAGGTTATAAGGAAACCTGCATTTTAGGATGCAATAGCAATACTTGTAGGTCAAGGGTTTCCAGCTTTAAATTATACAGATTAGGGTTAAGGGACCAAACCTTTTAACCCAAATGTTCATCCAGTATGAATTGAGGATGTGCTCCAGACACTATGGCAATTGCCTATTGCAGGGGGGAGGTGAACTGTAGTGGGTGACCTGCCCTTTCATTAAATGTTTCTTATTGATATCAAAACGAACAATCACACAAGTTAATTTCATGCAAATTAATACAGTATTTTAAAAGACTAGAGTTAACTGTTTACCACATATCAGAGCATCAAATGCTCTTTGAAAAGCTTCTGATTGAAAGTACTGTAGTTCTGTATTTTATCACCCCAAAACAGAACAAAACTGCTGCATTAGAAAGGACTGAGAAATTGTCCAGATGAGACACGTTTCATAAACTCTAATGAACCTCAATTTAAAAAACCAAGGTTCTCTGAAACAGTGGACTGAAGGAAGAATAAATAATAAAGAAGGCCTAGACATTAAAGTAGGGGCAAAGCTGGTAAAAAAGAGCCAACTACATGATGAAAAATGTATTCTAGCATCCAGAGTCGGCCTTACTACTTGTCCTGGGTACTGTGTAACAGTTGTCACCGTCTACCAGTTTGAAGCATCATTAAAGATAGGCAAACGTCCAGCTATTTATAACTATCATCACAACCATCATCATCCAGTACATGCTAATTTGTGTCTCCCTTCTGGGCATTGAAACATCTTATTGTTGCTTATTTGTTCAGTTGCTTCCTACTCTTCGTGATCTCATGGACCAGCCCATGCCAGAGCTCCCTGTTGGCCGTGGCCATTCCCATATCCTTCAAAGTCAAGCCAATCACTTCAAGGATAACATCCATCCATCTTGCCCTTGGTCTGCCCCTCTTCCTTTTTCCTTCCATTTTCTCCGACATCATTGTCTTATCCAAGCTTTCCTGTTTTCTCATTTTGTGGCCAAAGTACTTCATCTTTGCCTCTAATATTCCTCCCTCCAGTGAGTAGTTGCGCATTATTTCCTGGAGCATGGACTGGTTGGATGTTCTTGCAGTCCAAGGCACACCCAGGATTTTCCTCCAGCACCACAGTTCAAAAGCATCTATCTTCCTTTGCTCAGCCTTCCCTATGATCCAGCTCTCACATCCATAGATTGGTACAGAGAATTCCATTGCTTTAACTATGCGGATCTTCATTGCCAGTGTGTTGTCTCTACTCTTTACTATTTTATTGAGATTGGTCATTGCTCTCCGCCCAAGAAATAAGCATCTTCTGATTTCCTGACTGCAGTCTGCATCTGCAGTAATCTTCGCACCTAGAAATACAAAGTCTGTCATTGCCTCCTCGTTTTCTCCCTCTATTTGCCAGTTATCAATCAATCTGGTTGCCATAATCTGTTTTTTTATGTTTAACTGCAACCCAGCTTTTGCAATTTCTTCTTTCATCTTAGAAGGCTTCTCAGCTCCTCCTCACTTTTGGTCATCAACGTGCTATTATCTGCATATCTAAGATTGTTGATGTTTCTCCCAGCAGTTTTAACTCCAGCCTTGGATTCATTAAGCCCCGCATGTTTCATGATGTGTTCTTCATACAAGTTGAATAGGCTGGGTGAGAGTATACAACCCTGCCATACTCCTTTCCCAGTCTTGAACCAGTTTGTTGTTCCGTGGTCTGGTTTGACTGTTGCTACTTGGTTGTTATACAGATTTCTCAGGAGACAGACAAGGCAACTTGGTATCCCCATATCACCAAGAACTTGCAACAATTTATTATGATCCACACAATCAAAGCCTTTAGAATAGTCAATAAAACAGAAATAGATTTTTTTCTGAAACTCTCTGCCTTTCTCCATTATCTAGTGCAGGGGTCCACAAACTTTTTAAACAGAGGGCCAGGTCACAGTCCCTCAAACTATTGGAGGTCCGGATTATAATTTGAAAAAAAAAAAACATGAATGAATTCCTATGCACGCTGCACATATATTATTTGTAGTGTAAAAAACTTTTAAAAACAATACAATAATTAAAACGAGGGACAATGTTAACAAATATAAACTTATTAGTATTTAAATGGGAAATGTGGGCCTGTTTTGGCTGATGAGATAGGATCGTTGTTGTTGTGTGCTTTCAAATCATTTCAGACTTAGGTTGACCCTGAGCGAGGGCCGGGTAAATGACCTTGGAGGGCCGCATCGGGCCCCCGGGCCTTAGTTTGAGGACCCCTGACCTAGTGGATATTGGCAATTTGGTCTCTTGTTCCTCTGCCTTTTCTAAACCCAGCTTGTGCATCTGGCAACTCTCGCTCCATGAATTGCTGGAGTCTGCCTTGCAGGATCTTGAGCATTACCTTACTGGCAAGTGAAATAAGTGCCACTGTACAAAAGTTTGAGCATTCTTTAGCATTTCTCTAAATGCTAAAACATCTTGCCAATAATTTTTGGTGTGTCCAAAGTAATGTTTTGTGAATGTTTCTGCCGCACAGTGACAGTGCTGCACAGTATCCTGGAGGCAAGCTGAAGGCATACGAACGTACCTTCTCTATGCCATTCTGTCTTCAAGAGGTCCCCCGGAGAACCTGATGATGGGGAGAAGAAGCACTGGGGGAAGCCAAACTAATTTTTCAACCTTTTGGCAAGAGCAGGATTTCATCACCGTCTCCACCCCCATAACAATTCTCATTCTGCCTTTGTTTTCATTGCGTTGCATCTTTGGCTCCCTTCTTGTTGCTGTTGCTGTTTTAAAGATAGTTGTTCTGCCATTGCTGTCAGAAACCTGTCAGAGAACATGCAGGCAGAGAACTTGCTTTAATGAGGATATCTTCCTTGTCTGTGTCTAGATGCCTGCTAGGTTTCCCAATAGCATCCACCTCAAGTGTGTGCACAATTATAATTTGCGGCATGAGAAAGAGGGTAGTTGAAGCTCCCCGTTAGATTAGTAGAGTCCCTCGGTGTTGCAATTTCCTCATCTTTGCAAAAACCATGCAATATCGCTTGGCCATAAGTGAAGACTATCTGAGGCTGAGGATGGTAAGCAAGGGAATTGGCCATATGACATCAACCTTTCAATGTATCCTCAGACGTAGGACGGGATCACGAGATTTGTAAAGGCCACAGGGTGAGGGATGAGGCAGGCCCAGGGAGAAGATTGGGGGTGGGATATGTGTACATAAGCCATTAAACTAAGTGGCTCTGTATTTGGGCAGCTGTGTCTTTTTTTAGCCTGTTATTTTGACGCTGTTGAATGCTGGGTTCTCCTCAGTCAGCCAGGGGAATGGAGTGGAAGCCGGGGATGCTGAACGTAGCAATTGCTTGCTTGCTGTCTGCTGCTGCTGCTGCTGTGTATGTGCAAGAATAATACTCATTATAGTAATCTCTTCAGATTCCAAATCAGCTGGCATGGCTGTACTATATATCAAGGGACTATTTGCCTGGAACTCTGTGGAGTCTATTTTCCTCCTTCCCATTGTTTTTCCTGGGCTTTAGTCCCTACAGCTAAAGCTAGAACCTCCTTGGCCCTGGCTCTTTCCCATTCTACGTCTTAAGAAACCTGACAATGCTTAAATAAAGTCTGTTGGGGCTATAGAAAACTACCAGGTTATTGACCATCTCATAATGCTTTCTTCTCCTTTTCTGAGAGCTTTAGGTTATATAGGTTGAGTGTCCCTTATCCAATATGCTTGACACTAGAAGTGATTTGGATTTAAAAAAAAAATGTTGGTGTATTTGAATGTACTGTATATAATGTGATATTCTGGAGATGGGACCCATGTCTAAACATAAAAATTATTTGTTTTATATACATGGCCTGAAGGTTATTTTATATAAAATACTTTAAAATAATTTTGTGCATAAATCAAAGTTAGTGTATGTTGAACTATCTGGAAACAAAGGTATCATTATCTCAGCCTGCCAAGAGGATGGATTTGAATTTTGGAGAATTTTAGATTTCTGGATAAGGGAAACACAGTCTGTAGAAGCCGTAAAACCTAGTTTTTTAAATTTAAGACCTGGTTTGTAATCCATTAATCCAAATTAGGCCTGTACACAAAGACCTAAATCTCAGCCTTTGCTCATTAGATTTCTCTTGGGGTTGAGAATTGGCCTCAACCATCATTTGTGCTTTTAATCCATTAGATCCCAATAGCTCTTTCCATCCTCATGTGATAGACCTCATGAATCCTGACTTTAAAATATGTCCCTGGGGTTGGGACTTGAACCTGAAATGGTGGGGTGACAGTATCATATTCATAACTTTACTGTTTCTGCTTTTCTTTTAAGAAAAAACTGCCAGAAGCTCTGTGTTTGAAGAGTCACATGCTCAGTGGCTCTCTGCAATGTGCAGGCACACAGATGAAGAGGAAAAGCTTCACCTGTTGATTTTCTGCCCGCAGTGGCAGTTTATTTTTAAAATATGTAATTGTTCAAGTTCTTGGAAGGAGGAGCGTGGCATCTTTATGTGGTGCATCAGCTTCAAAGCTGAAGGAGGGAAACAAAAGACCGGGACCCTGGCTTTTGTAAACAAAAGAATACATTACAAAATAATATATACAAAATATGATGTTTGTTGCTATATATCAGCACATCCAAGTCTGTACGCAACAACATTAATATGATTCAGATATGGCAAAACACCAGATACTACTATGCTGTACTAGCAGTCGTAACATAACGTTTGGTTTTCGGGATATCAGAGGCGAGCCCAATCACGGATCTTTCCGTGGCCCATTGCCAGGTCTCTGTGGTTCTTAATCAACTTACTTCTAGGGTCCTCAACCCCTTTCCTCCTTCAGCTATTTTGTACTTCAACTCCAGAAGCCTCCACCAGCTCAGCCAATGGTGATAGGTTCTGGAAGCAGAGGTTCAAGACATCTGGAGAACCAAAGGTTGACAACTGCCACTCTAAATGAACAGATAAACAAAATCCATTTTAGCTCCCTGTGCAACCAGACCAGTACCTGACCTCTGTTGTATTGCTATCTCACTGGCTGGAAAGCAGCTTAGTCATTCTGGATCGACACAGCCTGGCTGGCCAAAGAACCAATCACACTTGAAGGAGAATTGTGGTGTGAGGCTTTCAGGCATGTAAATGAGGGAACCGAGAGGAGCCAGTCACACTGCAAGGGCAACCCTGGGAAAGTCCTGTTATTCAGATGAGGGAAGGGTGAGCATCCAATCCAGTGTGAAAGTAGATTTACAAGGGACCCAGTGCAAATGGGGAGACTGCCAATCAGATATGAATAGCTGGTTAGCAAACCGTCTGGAAGGCTGAATGACTTCTTAGCTCCGTGCTGCCTGCCAGGATGGGGCTTTTGCTCCTATAGGTTATGGTGGCCAACTCCAAACAGACTAAGGCCTAATATTTCACAACAAGCCCCTTTTCATAAACCATATTAGGCTTGGAAATACAATTAATACATACTGTTGGTAACACTGCAGGAATACAGTAGATACCAAAAATATTTTAAAGTTTTGGATGGTTGAATCCATGGCTGTGAAACCTGTGGATACGGAAGGCTGACTGTAATCCAGAAACCATAAGAGATTACTTACTTTTTACTTTTACTTTCCCCCTTCTTTTTCATTTTTTATGAGAGACTTCGGGTTTTAGGACTCCTGCCCTGTTTTAAGTGAAAACTGAGCTGGAGAATACTAAAAATGTTTTTAGCTATTTTAAAATTAGAGGAAATATATTTTTATTCTGCACGGCTTTGAAATGTTACTTTTTCTGACAGGGGTCTACTTGGAGTTTTCTGGAAGTTGTAGTTGAAAAAAAGTAACTTGTGTACATTCCGGTTATATATAAGTAATCACAAATGCCAAGTCCTTTTTAAGCACATGTGCAGCAAACATTGATTGCAGAGGCCTGGGTTTGAATCCTCTCTCCTTTGGTGGCCTTGGACACATAACGTCTCATTGTCACCCATTTCAAAGGATCAATGTAAGGAAAATATACTTTTCTTTATGTATACTGATCTTTTGTACTCTTTGAACGAAAAATGGAATGACAATGTGATGGATAAATAGACAGGTTCCATTCATCTGGTCATTTGGATAGCTTTTTTCCTTCTTCCCAGCTACATCTTTTGGAATCCTTGAAAATGGGAGAAAGAGATAGCATCATGAGCAGAATGTTCCCAGATTTTGAGAGTGCCAGAAGGCACCAGCTGAATGACAGTAGATAGATGGCTTCATAAGTGCCCTGTGTCTGCCTCTGAACCTTCTAGATCTTGCTACTATGAGAGATAGATGGGCCGTGCATCTGACCCAATAAGGCTGGTTATCTCTTCTTGCAAAGAAATGACCTTGGCCTGCATCTTTTCTCGTGATGCAAATGAGCAAATGTAGGATGCCAAGCTTAAAGGTAGGTTAATTACCTGAGCTAGCCGGGAGGAACAGAGAACACCAAAGCAAATCATCTTGGCAAACCTCCAGGCCTGGGCGGAGCTTCTGGCCATATGGCGCAGCAGGCCAATAATGAGAAGAGCCAATAGACTCATTATAGAATCCCTACATATAAATGAATACGTTGAAAAGCTGAGACTGACTATGACGTCTGGGCTCATGGCTTCTCAAAAGCCACAGCCTAGCTGGGTTGTGCTCTTTTCTTGGATGCGAAGGATACTTCTGAATATAGAATGGTATATTGCAGTGCAATATATTCTGCTTTGAGTTTCATGACAGAAGAACAGCAAGATATAAACCAAAATTAGTGTCACTATAGTATTGTTTGAAAATAAGGGTTATCCATATTGATAACCTCTAATTGTGCTACTTTGCCAAGTTTCCTAGTGGTCTTTTGTGAATCTAGTATAGGATGCATCAATGCTGTAAAATTAAGGCAGTTTGAAACCATTTTAACTGCTGCAACTCAGTGCTATGCAAATAATGGAAGTCTTTGTTTTGCAAGGTTTTTTGTCTTCTTCGTTGCCTTCTCCATTAGCTGCCTCACCAAACTATAACTCCTGGGATTCCATAATGTTGAATCTATAGTATCAAACTGTATTTATTCTACAGTGTAGATGCGCCCTAAAACAAGATGAGTTTCTAGCTTTTTGTGATTGCGAAAGAAAATTAAACCAGTGAAAAACTTGTCATGGCCCATTTATATTCTCTACATGGCTGTCACTTTTCCTCAGTTTATACATGTGGAGAAATATTTTATTTCTGTTTGACTACAATGGGGAATATTTCCAGCTTCATGGCACATAGGCAAGTGTGCATCCACTAGCTCATCCTCTGTTTTCTCTCTCTCTCTCTCTCTCTCCAGCTTTTTATCTAGCTGTCATATTGCCTTTTCTTTTGCAAAGAGGAAGGACACGTCAGAAGACTATATTTGGTCTCCTGCTAGCCACTCACTCCTATAATTTCCCTGGCTGGTCTGATTCAGCCATTGGACAGAGTGAGGTGGCTTCCTCAGGGAGCATATTTTCAGTGTCATGAAAAGGCCACAAAGAGTGATTTCTCTGATGTATTTCATTATTGTTTATTCCCAGAAATGAGTAGAAGTGTCTGAGTCCTTTTGTTTCAGCTTAGGATAGTATATACTTTGATATGAGGGTGCGTGTCTTCCAGCTTTGCATCATACGTATTTTGATATGAGAGGATGGGATACTATTTACTCCTCTGTCTCAGGCATCAAATCTTTGGGGGCTTCTTCTTTTCACAGGATTGTTAAGGCCATTAGTGCCAGGGCTGGAAAACTATCCTATCTCCGAACCCTTCGCTGTAGGAGAAGTGGTGGCTGTTTTCTTTTGTTTTTCTTTTTGTCCTCAGCGACCAGGGCTAGTTATTTTGGGGATAATGGTTTTCCTGGAAGGAGAAAAGGAATCTGATAGCCTCTTGAAGTGATGTGGTACTGCCCTTTCTCTGTCTCTGCACGAAGGCACCCACACGAGCGCTCACCCACCCACCCACAAAACACACCACACAGGAGTGTGAGTGGCTGCTTTTTTTGTGTGCATGT